>NW_017537545.1:689591-748173 GCF_001853355.1 Bactrocera latifrons | reverse complement strand
GATCACTTTGGTATATATAACCCTATATCTGACTCTTTTAGTTTTAGGACTTACAAACAACCGTTATGTGAACAAAACTATAATACTCTCTTTAGTAACTTTGTTGCGAGAGAATAATAATTTGACAGCTTGAGGAACTCACGTGTGATCTGTCAAAAAAAAGCTGTTAAAAAAGTATCTCTACTTGAATCGTCGGCTACTTCCTGACTGCTTCTACAATAGTCATGTTATAGCTTTCCTAATCTACTGGCATGCCTGCCAATTAGACCGGCCTGACCCGTATGATAGATGGCGCTAATTAAAAGAATTATATTCTTGGTTACCGCTAACCCTCAAAAGGTGTGGGTATAAATTGGAAAGCTATTGGGTCATAACTTGTGAATTATTTCATTTTGAGTGTAGGAAGTTTTGTTATAGTGATAAAATCGATTAATAGAGATTTCGTGTGTTGAAGAAATATTGCTTTTTGAAGAGAAAAAATACAGTTGAAGTTAAAATTACAATTGATAATGAGTTTCCGGACACTGCCCCAGGAGAATCAACCATCAAGGACTGGTATGCTAAGTTTAGATGTGAAATGAGCACCGAAGACCAAAAACAACGACGAGTTGATGATTCAGAGCAGTGCTTGGAGATGTTCCCGGGTAATAGACTTGAGTTTTTGCGGCGATGTGGGGGAAACATGACTTTATTTTTTTACTCCTTAGTTCAATCGACAGTCATTCGAGTAGATTGCACACGATGAACCCGCTCCAAAGTATGAAAAACCCCAACAGTTGGGTGGCTAAATGCTAGCAAATTCTATGAATTGGGCTTCGAATTGCTTCCGCATCCACCGTTTCCGCTAGATCTGGCCCTGCGAATAGTTTCTTTTTGTATTAATCAATATTTTGCATACGTTCTCGGCCAAGAAGCTTCCCTTATCTCGAAACCGCCGATATCAGACTACTATGGCATATACATAACTGCCATACAATCTGAAGGATCAAAAACAAGTTCTTGCATTGAACCTTTTTGATTTGAAAAGGTTATTATAGCTTCGTTGCAACCGAAGCTATTATTATTTCTTTTTAAATGTTCTTTTCTCTGAATAGTATTTATCAATATTTCTTTTTCTTTTGCAGATATATTTTTTCTACGTTGACACCGAAGATCTTGTGGCGAATAACTAAAAAGGTAAGCAAAACTTCAATGCATGTTTTACACTTATACTTATCAATTGACAATAGTAAAACTGAGTTAAGAAGGTCTCTTAGATCACAGCCTTTCAAACTATTCCTAGTTTCTTATTCCTCATAGCTAATTTAAGACAAAAATTGAACCTTTAAACCGAAAAGAAATCCACGTTAGCGTGTTATTTAAACAAGCTTAAAAAGTGTCTTACAATTAATATATATTAAGAATAAGTAGTACACTAAACAATTACAGGAATTAGAAACTATATATCCCATACGCGCGAAGCAAACGCCCGAATACACTCTACGCAAAATTTAATCCACCCAACGCATTTATCGTGTGGAAACTTCATCAAAAGGAAACCCTCTGAGATATTATGCGTACATTTTAGGGTGATTCTGAAAGCAAACATTTTTCATACCAGCTCCGTCAATATATATATATTTTGCGTTTACACCTTTACCAGTTACCTTGTCCGTCTTTTCCTACTTGTGGCGCATGTTAAAGTTTTTATGTGAAAGCAAAGGGTTTTTAAGTGAAACTGAGGTTCGGAAAAAGGCCTTTGAAATAGTTTCTGATAATTTGGGATTTGGAATCCACGGAACTGTATTCTAATGCATCCGCAGGCAATTCCAGAGTCAACATCTACGCATGCAGCAATCAAGGCAGAAAGCTCGTAACACACATCGGCCAGAAATGTCTTGGGAAGCAGTTAAAAGTTTTGCAAGGAGCAAGTAAATTCACTTGGACTGGATGCCAGGCCGCATGGGCATAGAGGGCAATGAAAAAGTAGATGGGATTGCCAAGAATGGTGTGCGGCTAACATCCGAAAACGTGATCATCATTAAGAAACCCAGAAGCATGGTGAAGAAAATCAATCACCTGATGGAAAGAGCTACCTGGGTGCAAAAGTCATGTGCAAAACGGTAGAACGAAAGTACACGGAATTTCTACTGGCATTCGATAGAAGAGACTGTAGAAATATGATGGAAATAGTAACTGGTGGCGACACATGCTCGCAGGATGGGGCTGACAGATCAAGAAGATGGCAGGAAATAGCTAGAGCAAGGTACCAGGGAAACAATGGAGCATCTCTTGTGCACGTGTCCTGCATTGGCAAGATTACTCTGTAAGCATTTGGGGTTCCCACAGTATGGGAGTTATCGATAGTGAGTCCGCGAAGTCTGTTAAAATTCGCGTCAAGCGCAGGCATCATGAAGGATGACTACCATCTGGTAACGCCAAGGACCAAAGTGGACTATGCGCAGCTTATTACCAGATTAACCTAACCTAACCTATGGCATATCACCTACGCAGGGCCATATCACAATAAATGTATCAAATGTTGTACGATCATTGATGATATTGAAAGGTGAGCTCTACCTTTCAGTTCGGCTTTATTAACTGGCTATATACGGTAGTACTACTCGTACGGATAATGGGAAGGTCAAACAGGAACATTTAGAAGAAAACATCGATATTTAGTTCATTTGGTTTGCTTATTTCAAGACCATATTTTATAATTTGGAAAGTGTTTATTTTATGTCCTTTGAAGTTGAACCGTAAAAAAAGAAGATTTTATTAACTACAGATCCTCGAAATGTGAAATCATCCACGCGACTGAGAGACAGCGGCTACACTGGCTAGTTCATGTCGTTCAAATGGTTCAAAACTCTCCAGCTCTGAGAGTATTCGATGCAGTACCCGCCAGGGAAAGCAGAGGAAAAAGAACACCTCCAATCAGTTGAAAAGATCAGATGGAAAGGACCTGGCTGCACTTGGATTCTCCTGTTGTAAACTGAACTATAACCGCGTGTAGTGTCTACGCCAATAAAGAATCCGTTGGAGTTAACGCTCACTTCCCGTAAAGAAGTGTGTATTTATATTTAAGGAACAACTTAATGGCGCTCGTGCGGATATATTCGCATGCATGAAGTTTTTCGCTGTGACAACAACAATCATTGTAGGACGAAAATGTAATTCTAAACAGACTAGCTTTGGTTGAGTAGGGGCGAGAGGGCGGAGTGCGGAAGTCGAGTGCTTACACTTATTCACGTACAATCGGCAACTTGCCTTTGATGCTAGCGAAGTACTTTAATGTCAGCAATGAAGACGATGATGATGTCAATGTTAATAGAGAAAACACAGGATAAAGAAAATCAGGATTAAACGATGATGTGGCTGTTGCTGCCGATATGGGATGGGAATAATGCGAGATGGAGGCACAAAAAGTAAAATACAAATTTAGAAAGCACTGGCAGGATAAAAGTGTGACTTTGCTTGTGCAAATACACAATATATTAATATGTGCACGGGCCTTCCTTCAAGTACACATGCTTGTTGACTGAAGATTGTAATGGAGTAGCAACGCTCAGCGTGGCAATGACCGTACTGTTGAAGTTTATCTGCTTTGCCGATTGTGATGAGCCGGCTATTGAAGTTATTTGCACGCGTAAAGAGAGTACGAAACAAAAGCAGCGGCAGGCTTCAAAGCAAAAACACATCTCTCAAAAAAAGAGGGCTATAAACGTTTATATGAGTATGCTGGCCGTGAAGGATTGAGGTGAGGCAGCTAACTAGTGGCCGTATGTCGTTCCGTACAAGGGTTATTTATTTTTATATAGAGACTGTTAGACTAGCATTGCAACAAAAAATGTCAGTGATTTTAGTCAGTAAGGTATATGTTTCATATAATAAAACCCTACTAAGCAAAATGGAGCGATAAATCTATAGAGATCGGATTAACATTGAATTCTCTTACTTCAAATGCGGTTCTGAACATGGCTGGTGCAGTTAGCAGATATACTTTGCTGATTCATGATAAGGTACCTATCGGCTGAGGAAGTCACCTGGAAGAATTTCAAGAAGGCTATGCAGCTTTTACAGACTTTTTGAACCAACCAAATATGAATTTTTTTGAGGCGTTTAAGTCTCTGGAACCCGACAACATTATACCTGCAAAGCGTCAGCGTATTATGCAGCTGACTAGCCACCATTTACACGAACTGCGTCAGATTAGGCCACATTCGGTGTCTTGAAGGCAAGTTGAAGCGTCGTGAAGCTCGGTTAAAGCTCTCATGTCATTGCTAAGGACTTCAGACATATCAGTTTCACCTCGTTTCTATTGAAAACGATTGAAATACTAATGGATCTGCACATTAGGGGTAAAATTTCGGGCTGTTAGGTGCTCAGCATGCTTATTGCAAAGTAGACCTTCTTGCTAGTCCAGATCTATAACTTTTGCAACAGCGTGATCTGCTGGCTCTGATTGAATCTTAAGAGGTCAAGCTCGCTACAGTACTAGGTGTTTTGACTGAACTCTGTTGAATAGGCATGCACGCGGTATCACTCAATATTTTGAGGGCCACTCTTTGCCAAAACTGTATCGAGAAAGGCGAGGTGGAGTCATCTTGTCACTTTTTCCGCTATTGCTCGGCTCTTGCCAGACTGAGATTAAAATATCTGGATAGACAAATCTGTGTAAAACCTAGCGAAGTGACTGAGATTGATATTGAATTTTTAGTGAGCTCAAAACATTCCGTCGATCTGTGAGGTGATGCACTTTAGGGAGTTTTCGTGTAATACAAAAGACAAATACCTATTCAAGTGGGATCCATTAATTTTTGGATCAACCTTGAGACCTAAACTAACCTGACACTGCTCGAATCAAAGATTTTTTGAAAATCTCCAAATTTCTGTGGGGTATTCCACAATCCGTGTTCTCCAATTCTGACCACACACTGTAATTCAGTGGATCCAAATCTGTACTTCCAGATGGCTAATCATTTGCAGCCAGGAATATTGCTTTTAAGCCACTGCTGTGTGATTTTATCTTCCGTGCTACAGCAGAATATGACTGGAAGATCCAGTGCTCCATATCGAGGAAAAATATTGCTTAACTGCTTCACCATGCCTTCTAAATACACGAGTCCTTTAAAGTAACACGTCGGCAAGCTTTTCAACCTCATTCAATTGGATATCTGTTTGTACACATCAATGGGACGTTGGACTAAAGTACATACTCCACGCTGTTCTTCTCATTACAACAACGCGGTGCAGCAATGACCGCCCCCAATTAATGTAATGTTTACTTTACTTAATGAACTGACATTTAAATAGCCAACCACGGGTTTTATTATCCGCTTACGCCTGCTGAAAGCTGTGAAAACAATTACACTAATACATATTCATCTACAACAATACTTCAAATCTATTTATACCATTTGGATGTCTTCTAAGGCCTTCGCATGTTAGCGAAGCTCATATGATGCGCGGCTATACAAAAGTTCGATGTGGGGGGGTTGGGGTGCTGCTTTTGTGAGGGAAAAGTCGATAAAATAAAGTCGTTGAAAAGTGCGCATAAAAATTGCATAGAGCAAGAGAGCAAAATGGAAATTGAAAACCATGAGAAGAAAGCAACAATAATGGCCGCAACAATAACAGCGGCAGGCTCAAGAACAATGCCACATGAAACGCCCTTGCAACAGCAGCCAAACACACGGCGCTTGCAGCTGCCTAATGTTGTAGAAAATAAAAGCATTAGTGAGGTTGCACTTTGAAGCGCCGCAGCCTGCCGACACCATTCTGCTACAATCCGACATGCCAACCAACAACCGCTTGCCACATAGCTTCTAAACACGCAACGCACACGGCGGCGACACAAACATTCTCACAATTTTTAATACCTTCTCGCTTTGGCATTATTTTTTCAAGTTCTCGTACTCGCTCTGTGTTGTCAGTGCTGCCTTTGCTGCTCCTGGCTGCGGTTGTTGCTATTGTTGCGGCTACGTCGGAAACGGAAGTTAAACGGCAAAACTGCAAAGAACGGATTTATTTTAATTAACCAACACGGGCGAATGCAGCGCAAACACCAACAAACAAATAACCCAACAGCCCACCAACAACAACAAACAAACAACCCAACAGCCCACCAACAACAACAAGCTACAGCATACAGCGGTAACGGCAGCGGAGTAATCGTGCGAAGCGACCCCGACAGGCAGCTTTGAAGGCGCAAATACAGAGCGCCTGCTTAGAGCTCAGCAGCTTTGCAGGTGGCTTTACGGCGCCAGGCGCTTGGCGCAAAGTAAAAGCATTAACGCCGGGTCAACAACAACACCGGCAATGTAGCGGCGCAAGCAGCAGCAACAACAACTGCGGGCCAGCATGTAGAGGCCTGCGACTTGGCAAATTACTTAATGGTGAGCGGCGGAGTGGTGTTGCGGCGCACGGCATACAAAGTGCGGCCAACAACAACGCAATGACCCTCATTAAGTTAATGGTCATGGGCTGCCTCTCGAATTTCCAAACTGTTTCGCTTCCACCATAATGCGGCACCGTCATTCTTGGTCGGAATTTTGTTGCTTTCCGCTTTGCTTGCTGCTTTTGTACATGTTATATTTTATTGTTGTTGTTACTGTTGCGGCATTAAGGTGTTTTCATAACAAACCTTCGGGCGTGTGGACTGGAGTACTTTGAAACGGAAGCGGCCCTTGCCGCGACGACATAGAGGATTTACTGCAACACACCACGAAAGTGGAGAGAAATGTGAATAAATAAATACCTGCGAGTTACTTTAAAAACCTGCTAGTAAGTGTAAAAATAAGGAACGTGTGCTTAAGCAAATGCATTAAAGAAGTAATTACAATAAAAGGTAAACTAAAAAGACAGACTTACAATGCACATTTGCCTCTTTTCGGCCAGTTTGAGCAAAAAGTTCCCGATCAGAACTTTAGTAGGCAATGGTAGCATTTTTGCCTTTATGCGGGGCTGGAAAGCGGAATATTTTGTTCCGTTAATAAGTAGAGCTCATTGGAAAATATGGACGACATAAGTAAAAGCGTTCTGGATGGCTGTTTGGATTCAATATTTCCACCTCTCTGGCAATTTGTGGATTCCATCCCAAAAGTGCTGCGCTTGGTTGGCGGCCATTGCTACCCTATTCCGATGTGCACCGTATTAGATTGATGCTTTTCTGCATCGACATGAAAAAATAATTATCAGAAACGACAAAGTCTGGGTAATAAGGTGGGTCAGCCAGTTTCCTAGCCGTTTATTTCCAAATACATGATTTTGCACTAAGAGTGGTATGATATCTTTTCAAAATAATTGCTAAGCAGATCCAATTCTGTGAGGTATTCCACAGACCATGTTCTCCAACTCTGAACACAAGCTGTAGTCCAATGGATCCAAATCTGGATTTCCAGCCGGCTAGTCATTTGTCGCTATAAGACAAGGAATATTGGTTTTAAGCCACTGCTTTGTGGTTTTAGTCTTCCGTGTTACAGCAGAATCTGGCTGGATTATCAAATGCTCCCCATCAAGGAGAGTATTGCTTGACTACGTTACCACGTCTTCCAAAACAACCTGCTGGAAAACTTTTACTTCGGTTTTAACAATATTTTCACGGAAGTGTAGAGTTTTAACGTTTTTACAGCGGACTCCCCACCAAACCATTACAGCAGCTGGATGAAATAAACGTTTTCCCGGTTTTCCAATAAGAGTGATATTACAATATTTTTATACCCTGAACAAGGTATCATTAGTTTGTCGCGAAGTTTGTAACACCCAGAAGGAAACGTCGGATACCCTATAAAGTACATATATAAATGATCGGTATGTTGAGTTGAGTCGATTTATCCATGTCCGTCTGTCTGTCTGTTCGTCTGTCTGTCTGTCTGTCTGTCTGTCTGTCTGTCTGTTCGTCTGTCTGTCTGTCTGTATATATACGAACTAGTCCCTCAGTTTTTAAGATATCGTTTTGAAATTTTGCAAACATCATTTTCTCTTCAAGAAGCTSCTCATTTGTCGGAACTGCCGATATCGGACCACTATAGCATATAGCTGCCATACAAACTGAACGATCGGAATCAAGTTCTTGTACGGAAAACTGTTGTATTTGACAAGATATATTCACGAAATTTGGTATAGATTATTTTCAAAGACAGCAATGCGTTCTCCGAAAAAATTGTTGAGATCGGATTAGTATAGAAATTACTAAAAGAAATACATCTGTGAAGGGTATATTAGCTTCGGTGCAGCCGTGTTTATTTAAGTAGGAGTACAATCGATGCAATTAAGTTCTGAATATAACATCATTCAAATTACTTCCCCGACTTCTTTTGCAAGAAAAACTCGACGAATTTAATGTACGAGTGCTGTTGTCGGTAGCGTTCTCCATTAATGGTTCCACCGGGTTTTAGAAGCACATAATATAGCGCTGTCTTCTGTTCCCACCGAATTGGACTTTGTCGTTCATTTGACAGGTTCACCAGGTTCACCAGGTTTCACATGTGATCTTTTTGCGTTTATGGTTGCAATGGACCTGTGTTTCATCACCAGTCACAAGCCGATGCAAAATGGTTCCGCGAACTCTTTGGGTGTCGGAATATTAAAACAATGGAGTAATAAACAAGTTAGGTTAAATTTTGGCAAACTTCACGAATATAGTTACAGAACTAAATGGTTGCGTAAATGAAGAATAATCTAATTCGATGTTGCCTACTTTTTTTTAAAGAAAAAATACAGGAACTTCAAGTTTAATGCAGAATGCTTATTATCATTCTAAAGAACATTCTTTGGCATTTAATTTTTGAAAATTATCTCAATCAAATGTTAGCTATGGCAACGTCTCAGATGGTCCATCCGTTGAGTCCAATATTCGATGACTCGTTCGAGCTTTTCGTCAGGTAACTTTCGAACGATACGCATGATGTTTTGCCTTAGTCGAAGTATGGTTATTCGCATATACTTTAGATTTTACATTTTCCCACAGAAAAAAGTCAACGGTGTGATATGACATGATTCTGGTGGCCAATCGACCGGCCCAAAATGTGAAATTATCTGCTCACCGAAGTGTTCTCTCCATAAATACATTGATTGATAAGATGTGTGATTCGTGTTGAAACCAAACCAAACCAGTCTCATTTTCAGACATCAAATAGTCGGTAATCAAAGCGCAATAACGGTCGCCCTTGACGGTTTAGTTCTCACTGGTATCATTTGTGAGGAAATATGGGCCGATCATTCCACCGTCCTACAAATCATACCAAACTCTTCGTTTTGAATATACCTATTGAGCCAGAAGTGAGCCTCATGGCTGCGCCAATTTTGGCTTCTTGGAACTTTCACGAGCCCGTAGAGCAAAATAATGTCGCTTGGGAAAATCGAGCAGGCTTAGTTCTTTCAATAGCAGTATTTTGTACGCTCTCAATTTAAGATCTCGACGAAAAATGCGCCAAGTCGTTCCATACATCAGTCCGAGTTGCTGCGAACGGCGCTTAATCGACTCTCCACGATCTTCAAGTACACTCTCTGTTACGGCTGCTATATTCTATTCACTGCGTGCTGAACGTCGTCTATTCGGTCGAATAATAATGAGTGCTGGGTCTCAAGATAGGTCATGGTGTGGCGAATAGTGCCGCTTATGTTAACCATAAGTTGAGTGAGGCGCGCGAAACACATTCAGGCGTAAGTCTTTCCAAGATGAAATGCCAAACAATACAAGTACTCAATAAAAATATCACGATAGCTTGACACGGCTCAAGCGTGATCTGTCAAAAAATGGCCATTAAAAAGAACCTCTACATGGAACGCCCGTTATTTTATAAATGTTTCATACAAAATAAGATAAGAATAAATTTACCCTAAAATGTAAGAATGTGACTCGTTGGATTTCGGAGCACCGTATACCTTTAGAAAATATGATTAGAAATATAATATAAACTGATAAACTTACTGGTCCTAAAATCACTTTTGAGCTCATTTTAGTTGTTCCATGCGAATCGAATTTTAAGTGATTAAAGTTACTTTAAGCTTACTCCGTGGTTACATTAGGTCTTCAGCTAGACTGTGCTCACATACAGTTCCCTTTGTTGCTAATTTTTGGCAAATTCTCTTTTATTGTTATTTTATTACTAATTATTATCATTATTCACTGGGTTTAAAAATATTTCTAGTTACCAAAAATTTATTCCTGCATCATTTTCATGCAATGTGTTTTTTCTTAATCTCTTTACCCAAATTTTTTGCTTTACATCTCTTTTCTTTCTCTTTATCCTATGAAAAAACACGTTCATAAGCCATTAACTCAATCTTATAACAGCCTAACAGCTTTTATGGAGGAGCGCAAGAAAATTTATAGGCACCCACCCACTCAGTATCGCTCCACATCACTCTTACTGAACCTTATTTCATAAATCATAAAATTTAAACTAAATGGAATTGCATTCTTCAATCAACGCTTAATATCAGTGTAATCTCAACAATAAGAGGGGGATGGTAACACCTTTTTGTAGCTACAAGGATCAATGCATTGTCAACTAAATGGTGGAAGTTTTCCAACCACAAATACGCAAAGACACTTTAATCTCCGGTTATCGCAGCTGTCTGAAATTGAAAATAGACGAGGCGTTGTTGGAGTAGCTCTCCTACGACCTTCGACCTGCGACAATGGCTAAACAAGCAGGGCGAAAGATACGCTGTGTAATCCAATGTTTGATGCCACCGAAAATGGCAAATGGTAAATGGTTGTTGGTGAATTGTGTTTCAATGCTTCACTTGGCAGATACTTTCAATTTGTAAACAAAATGCTAAGACGCAACGCAAAAAATAAAGTGCGAGCGAACAACAAAACCAAACAACAACAAGTATGTATGTGGGTATATATGCCAGCAGGAGGCGGAACAACAATCAGCGATTGGTAATGTAGGAAGGGCACCCAAGCAAAAACCGAGATGGATATGAACGTAATAGGAGCAAAAAAGAGTGGAAAGCAAAGAAAAATAAGTGGAAAAGCAAGCAAAAATGCTAAAGTATGCAAATAAGCTGCTGATGTTGTACGCTGCATATATAGACAGCCTGCAAGACGGTGATGATGCCACCTGCTACCACACATACACACGACACACTTTCGCACAGTCGGCTTAAAAGCTCTTCGGTCTTCGATATCGATTGCTGTGAAAAATCGAAATGGTGAGCCGGTGAAACCAACAAACAGTCAGGCAAGGAGTGCAAAGCTCTCCGCAGAATCTTGTTTGCTGGGCAAATAGCGTTTTTTTTTTTCATCTGCAGCATATATTCAGGACTCGTGGTCGATGCGATGAATTGAGCAGCACTCAGCTGCTTGATACAAGTGTCTTATCCCGAATCATCGCACCGGCTGGCTGTGTATTACAGGGTCATCACTACAGAGCGTTGAGGAATTAAAAGCTTTGAGAACTGCAAGGTTTTTTTTTTTAAATGAGATTTGTCGAGCTCAGACGCTTAAAGGCTGGATTGTTGGCTTGTTAAAGACTTCCTTTTCAAATGTCTGTAGAAATCCCAGAATGATATGCTGTTGATAAACGATTGCGAGCGCTTGCTATTTTGAAGCTCTGATCAAAGTATTGCACCAACATGCCGGTATTTGATCCATATTTTCAGCACGCAATTGGCGAATTGCAAAATATCATTGGTCTTCTAAATTCTACAGTTATCCCGGTATAATTCTAAACTCAGTCCATCTTAAAGAAATAATAATTATGGACGTAGCGCCATCCTGAAGCAGCTGAACATAAATAAATCAGACAACATCCGCTCTAGGATTTCAATAGTCACTTTCGGGTGACGATTCTCACTAGACGTGAATGGGAAGGAAGTTTAGTACGGGAAGAGGATACTACCTCTATCTATAACGACGTTCTAAATGGAGTGCAGTGTAGGTGTAGGGATATACTCCAATGGTATCGATATTTCTCTTTCTATCCGCCTACCAAACTCAGTCAGCATTATTCGGATTATATTATATTAAACGGAAGTGCTAGGGATAGAGAAGGCCTGTAAAGTACTATTGAATAACTATGAGAGGGCACGGACAGCCAGACGGCATTGCCAGCCTAGTTGACACCACACACAAATTCCAGCGTAGTCCTCAACTGAAGGAAGGTTTAAAACTCACTGACAGCTTAACTTCACTTGTTCAAAATTGGTTGACAAAGCTAGGAGCCACCTTACACGAGTCCGTAGCGTTCGATGTCAATACGATGCCCGCTCTCACAACAGTCGGGTCTACGTAACCGAAGTGTCAACTCGACAGAATCCTTCAGTCGATTGCAGGGGTTTCCAACTGCTATCTGGCCACCCTCTAACAGTATAATAGCATTAGTTGCAATAAGCTGGCTCTTTATCTTTTTACACTAAACTCGACTGAATGGCGCGCTTTGAACGAGTTGGACGCTGTCACTACACTCAACTAACTTAACCTAACCTCAGCTAAGCTAAGTTGAGCTGAGTTTAGATAAGCTGCAGCGAAAGAGCTTGCACATTGACTAGTTGAAGAATAGCTATTGCCGTTAGCTGTGCAACATTATTGAATGGCCGTCATAACGGGTAATGACAATGCTTTGATCATTGTCGGTACCACTCCTGCTGGCTGCTTCGTGCTTTTAGTCTATTCAAGCATCCCGCCGCTTTATACTTTTGCGCCATCAACATTTCTTTTACCACATTGTAATTTATATTTGATAACAGTGTTTGTTGTTATTACATGTAGCAACCATTGGATATTATTATATGGTTCCTTGAGATGCATAACGGTTATTGAAAATCGATTATGAGCGATAACTGACAGCAATGGCTGTGATAATATTTGTCTGTCTGCTGTGTTGCACTTAATGCTTTTCACTTGTGGCAGTTTGCTTACAAAATCAGCATGTATTTGAAGTGTTTTGTCAATGTAAACCGTTATGGTGTCACAAGCTGTGTGACAGTTTTCAACAACAAATTTAAATTAATCATAAGCGTTAGTCGATCTTAGTATTATTCAATTAAGGTGAGTAGACAAGTTGGATGAAATAAAGCTGTTGATATAATTTTCGATTACAAATAAATTTTGATTAGAGATTTATTTGAGTTATTTAGGTTTGGTAAATAGGTTGATTTCTCGTGTAGTCACGAATAATCGCACTTGAACTGCTAGAGACGCTTATCCATTGTGATGTCCATAAGTCCTAGCTATGAATCAAAAAGATCGTCGCACATTGATAAAACGTCTAGAGCCCACCATAGATTAATTGATCCGGCTCATATCTATTCCAGGCAATTCGCAGGTTCGTAAAAGGTATAACAATTGAAATGCTTCAACCTTAGTCGGACGAAAGCTGCACAGAGTTGGTGAAAGTGTCTATATGTTTCACCCTCAAGAAGGCGAGGACTTTCTATTTATAACCATTCCGCTAGTACCTAGACAATTTTAAGGCGGAGGACCCAGAGAAGCCTAATTTGAAAGCAGCTTGCTATACTCCTTAACTTACTTTGAGTTCACTGAGCCGCAATTCGGAGACGTAGTAGGACTGATACACAGTACCTTGATAGCACCACTTCTGTTTGAAAGACATTATAGTGGTCTGGCACTCTAGCCTTCCCCTTGAGCTACTGAGCTGTAATTCATTCGTCCCACCCACATATCTCTCTGAGGTATTTGTGCGGAGAATTAGTTGCTAGGAGCATGTTACGTGGTGCAGCTGTCAAAAAAGGGATGCACTCGATGTGAGAGAAGATTTTGGAATGTCCCTCTCTAGGACCCTTAAAATGTCCAGTTTTCCGGAGTTTGTAGAGGTCATTCAAGTGCCATAGTTAATGCCAGTGACATGCTAAATTATTCAAAATATAAAGGAGCGTCCATTTCTAAAGAAAAAATACAGAAACTTCAAATGTTTTTATCATCAGTCGAAAGAACATTTTTTGCATTAATTATCTCTTTCAATTGTTGGCCGCGGCTACGTCTCAAATGGTCCGGTCCATCCGAATTTTCGATTAATAAATATAGACCGATGAATCCATCGGCCATCATACCAAACCGTTGTTTTTTTTCTGGATAAGATGGCAGCTCTTGAATCCCTTCAGGTTGCTCTTCGCCCTAAATGTGGCAATTTGGTTGTTAACCCCATTGCGCCAGAATAGGGTCTCATCGCTGAACAAAATTTGGCTCGAAATCGTCTGATTTTCTTGGAACTTTGCAAGAACCCATAACTCGAAGAGATGGCGCTTGGGGAGGTTCCTACATCAGTTCGAGTTGCTGCGAACGGCAACGAATCGACTCTCCACGGTATTCGTGTACGGACTCAGCTACGGATGCTATATTTTGTTCACTACGTGCTGAACGTGATCTGTTTGATCGAATATTGTCCAATATTAAATGCTGGGTCTCAAGATGGGTGATAATATTCCGTATAGTACGCTCAATAGGCCGATTATTTTGACCATAAATTGAGCGAAGCACACGAAACACCGTCTTTAGAGAACGTGAATTTTCGGAAAGTGAAATTCCTTAATAAAAGACAATTGAAAGAAGTACAACTACTTGGATCACCCGTTATAACAATTTTAAATTCAATTTGTTTCTCGATTTCCAAAAAGCAGTTTTTGCCACAACCAAACATACAGGTGTCGATATTACTCTACTATGATTTTATTTCAACTACAAGCCATGCCTAGCTGCTGTACCAGCATGGGGGTGTGATGCAAACTATCTGCCCTAACCTCTTAAATTTGTCCTTTAAGTAAATGCGCTTCGCAGAACTGTGAGAAAAACCTGAGATGCCAAACAAACACACAAGCACAACGAAGCTTTTACGATTATGCGATTTGATTCGAGTTTACAAGGATTCGTTTTATATCCCCTTATTTCACTTGTGCCTTTAATCTGATTTATTATCTAACAATTCCTTGCTGTCTGTGGCGGTGTCTTGCGCTGTTTTCTTGTTGTTTTATGCTACATTCTGCGTGGTATTGTGGCTCTGATAACGGTTATATTGCTGCCAATGAGATTGCCACTAATGGTGCTACTTTATTGCTGCTGTTGTTGCTTTTATTGTCGCTTTTATTGTCGCACAGGTTGCATGCGTGTATGCGAGTCCTTGCGCTCGTCGTCGGTTATTTTTGTCGTTGTTGTAGTATTAGTGGTACTTCTTTTCGCTCGCATTACATTTCTATTGTTATTGTTGGTATCCTGCGTTCGTATTGCCACAATCGTTGCATTCGCATATGCATAACGAATGATATGAATATCAATTACTTTGAAGAGTTGCCAGGGCGCCGACTGATCCCACTCCATTCGCCAAATATTATATCCAAATAACTCGCGAAAAACTTTCAAACTTTTTGCTGTGTGCTGTCCGCTTGCCACTCGAAGCTTTACGTCGCCGAAACATTGGTGGAGCGCAAAACTTTTTTCATTATTTATACTCTGAACAGGCTGCGTATATTTTGCAGTGCTTTTTATTTTAYTTATTTATTTAAAAGCATTTGCCGCGTTTACGTTTATATAAGCAAAATATATTGAAAGAATTGAAAGCCACTAAACAATCGCAAACCTCCAATGTGACGGTTGCGGGGAGCGTGGAGTTTGCAAGTGACAGGGCGCACTAAGCTCTCGTGGCACTCGAGCGAAGGGCAATGATGCGAGCCATCAGCTTTTCAGTCGTAATATTGTTCTGTGATTTTCTGCTGATTGCTCTTAGCTCTGGCAATTGGGAATAGCGTTGAGCCTGCATTGTTGATTTCTGATATTTTCCTGTAAACTAAAGTCGCATGTTGATGAAGACTAACAAATGTGAAAAATAAAAGAAAATTTGTTATTTTCAGTTGTCGTTTTTGTTGTTTGTTTTCAGTTGACATAAACGGAATCAAAGCACTTTGAAATTGAGTAGGCTTTGAAGTTTTGAATTAAAAGAAGATAGAAGACATAATATAAATACTATCAGCTTTTGGATTTTTTTCACTTGAAAGAATAGAACACACGCAGAAGAAATAGTTACAACGATTATATTTGGGTAGGGTTTTCTGTAGATTCCTTTTCACATCGGCGTCCATGTTTAGTATATTGACTGGTTAGATCACTTCACTGGTTTTAGGTTCACACCAGCTTTTGACTACTTCATCACTGGAAAAACGTTTTCATATGCTTTTGTAGACTTATTTTGAAATTATTTCGGGAACTTCAATAAAACAACCTACATTTATATTGTGGTTATATTCCCTTCTGAGTTTCATACTCTTGCAACTTCCAAGAATCAAAGCTGAAAATGGAAGATGATTTCTAACTTTCATTAAAATACTCACATGCTAAACTGTGGGCAGAAAGTAGTAAGACTTTTTGATTTAAAGCTCACTTCGTCTAGATATAATTTTTCTGGGTTAATATGACTGTCTGTGACATCCATGCCAAATGTCACATCCAAATAATCATTAGTCCTTAGTATACGCTTATCTTTTTGAAGTACATAAAGTGCGTTCGGCTATCTTTACTATGAGTGAAATTATTCAACAAAGTAGTTCCATTACATTTTGTATGCGGAATCAAATTCCCGGTGCAGAAACGTTCCTGATGTTGGAAAAGGCCTTCGGTAATAATTATTGGTCGCGAGTAGGGGTTTGAATTGGTACAAATTATTTAAACATGGTTCAGAACTCGTTGACGACGAACCACGTACAGGGTGGCCGTCTTAATTAACTGATGATCAAAATCCCAATAAAATAAAGAGAGTTTTGTTTCAGGTTTGACGACTAAAAGTCAGACATCTTACTGGCATGAATAGTAGAAGGATCAGTGAAAACTTTTTGAAAGATCTTTTGGGCCTAAAAAAAAAGTGAAAGCGCGATGGGTTCCAAAAACACTTAATTTCTTCGAAAACCAGCCTCGTGTTAACGGCTGCGAAACAATGCTTTCCGACTACCAGGATGTCAGGAAATGTATTATTACCGAGGATGAGTTTTGGATCTATGCTTACGATCCGGAAACAGGCGATCAATCGACCGAAAATCGTGGCAAATGTGTACCGAATTCGAAAAAACTAAGTTAAAGCAGGTCAAAAATCAAGGTTCAAGGTCAAGGGTTTCTTCGATTATCGAGCGGAGGTGCACTAAGAACTCCTTCCGAACACTCAGGCTGTCAAAAAGGAATACTATTTGAGTGTTATACATTGATTGCGCAAAGCTTTTGGTAAAAAATGGTCATAAATATGGGCCGACAACTTTTGGGTTTTTGCGTCGATTACTGCGTTGATTCTTCGAGAGTTTTTTGCTAAATTTTGAACTAATATCGTGCCGCAACCACCTACTTGCCTGATTTGTCTCCGTGTGACTTCTGCCTATTCAGCAAACTTAAACGACGTCTTTAAGGAAATCGTTTTGATTCAATTTAAGATATTAAACGTGAATTGCATTAAAGTCTATTCCGGAAATTAACTTTAAAAACTGTTTCGAAAATTGAAAAAACGTTGGCAAGGGGAATTACTTTAAAGATATTGACACAGATTTTGAAGAGTAAATTATGAATTTTAGTGTTATGAATGAAGTCTTACTTTTTTTTGCTCATAGTAGTATATAGAGCAAAGTCAACCGAACGTTTTAAAATAATGTCAAATATCACTTATATGGAGGCTAGGGCTCCGATTTTATACATTTTCGGCATAAAAATACATTGTTTTTGTGAAAATACGCTTTCTCAATTTCACCAAAATAGCTCACATATGGCCGTTATACAACTATGTGTATGTGGTATAAGGGAAATACCTTATATAAAGATTTTCGAACTTCAAGTTAACGTTATACCACATACACATAGGGGTCAAAGGGAAGTATTGACTCGATCCAACTAATCTTGGCAAAATAGTATATTATTATCAAGACATCCTTCCCAAATTTCAATATTATATCTCACAGATTGCTCGATATTTTTGGAAAAAAGTTAGTCCTACGCACTGGGCTCCACATGTTCGGTATGGAGGACCTAAATAGTGTTGGTTCGATTTTAAAAAAATATCTTAAAGCCAATCATATCAATATCATCGGCATACGCCAGCAGCTGTACGCTCTTATAAAAGATTGTACCTGCTCGATTAAGTTCTGCAGCTCGAATTATTTTCTCCAGCAGCAGATTGAAAAAGACGCACCATAGGGAGTCGCCTTGCCTGAAACTTCATTTGGTATCGAACAGCTCAGAGAGTCTTTCCCGATCCTGACGGAGCTTTTGGTCTTGCTCAACGTCATTTTACACAGCCGTATTAGTTTTGCAGGGATACCAAATTCAGACATCGCGGCACAAAAGCAGCTCTTTTCGTGCTGTCGAAAGTAGCTTTGAAATCCACCAAGAGGTGGTGTGTGTCAATTATATTTTCACAGGTCTTTTCTAAGATTTGGCGCATGGTGAATATTTGGTCGGTTGTTGATTTGCCAGGTCTAAAGGCACACTGTTAAGGTCCAATCAGTTTGTTGATAGCTCGGCCGGCAATCCATCGGCCCCCGCTGCTTTGTTGTTCTTCAGATGGGTAATTGCTATTCGAACTTCTTCATGGTCGGGCAATGGAACGTCTGCTCCATCGTCATCGATTGGGGAATCCATCGTCATTGGGTTCGCCTTCTCCTGGCGTTGTACTTTCGCTGCCATTCAGCAGGCTGGTGACTAGATCACCTTTGGGGGTTCTACAAGAGTATGTTCCGGTCTTGAAACCTTCTGTTAGGCACCGCATTTTTTCGTAGAATTTTCAAGCATTACCTCTGTCGGCTTATCAAGCTTGTCAAGCTCTTCATACTCACGCATTTCGGCTTCTATGTTTTTCTGTATGCAAATGTGCCTCGCTTCCCTCTTTAACTCTCGGTATGTATCCCATCCCGCATGTGTTGTAGTCGATCGTAACGTTTCGAGGTAGGCACTCTGTTTTCTCTCCACTGCGACACGGCACTCCTCGTAGTACCAGGACGAAAGGATTTATCCTGTGCAAATTCAGATGAATGCTTTGTATGCATCAAATCTATTGGGGGACGGACCACAGCGTATTTTTCTAAATTTTTTAAATCACTGATGGCTTCGATTAACGCGATTCGTTGAACCAAATAACAGTCTTGTACCTTGTTGTTATGGCAGCTTATAGGTATTTGATTATTTGAGGTTTTTGGGCGTGACAATGGTCCGAGTACTCCCAACTGCAATACCAATCTTCTTGCAGTGCCAACAAACAACTGTTAGGTGAACAAAACTATTATGCTCTGTAGCAGCATGCTGCATGTTGTTCCTCATCGTCAGAAAACACATTTTTTCAATCCCTTCTTCCACATCTTTTTTTCCTCTTTAACTATTTCAGCTGAAACTAATGCTGTGATGCCTCTTATGTCGGTGGAACTCCTCATCCCATGTATATTTTTTAGCAATTTCACTTTTATTCGCTGTGCAATATCTTCTCCCCTTACTCTASCTTAACTTAACTTAACGGTGCTGTTATCTGTTTCACAACTGTAGGTAGCTTTTTGTTCATTAGAGTTTATCCCCACTTTGCCTTGTATGCACTTATATTAAGAGCATCTGCACGCAGCATTATGTACACAAACACACACGTCCTTCTTTCATCGATTTTTTTTTGCTGTTTGTGTGCGTGTGTCTCTAAGCCGCTTACGAATTGTTTGTGGTTAGTCAAATGGCCATGCTTCGATATCTCTTTAAAGTTTGTGCTTATTTCTCTGTATTTCTCAATGTCCTTTATAGCCATTATCCGGCCATATTTATGTGAATGTTTGCATCGTTTGGGATATAATCTTTTCGATATTTATTTGTAATTCTTTGACTTTGAATCGATGTCTTGGGGAGTGCTGTATGTTCAATTAGACACAACAAAGTTGAAACTGAAAAAAAAAAAACAACCAAAAAATCATCCAATACTATTTGCACTGAAACTTGACCGAATTGTTATTTTGGCTGAGTACGAGAGAGCAATAAATTGCCATTTTTATATTTTACAACCAGCTTTTGCTCAAAATTTTCACTTAAAATCCCGCTATTACGACAAAATTCCATTGAGGAAAGTATAATTTCTTCTATTGCGGATGGCACGATAATTCCAGCAAATATTGTACGTCGATGTGTGACTCTTTTCTATATTTTTCCTCCGTTACCTTAAACACATTCATATATATATATAAACTTTTAGAATCGTTTGCTTCCATGAGCGGCCATGAAAATCCCTTTTGAAGAGTTTGAGCATACAAAAAAATTAAGTGAAAATAAAACTGAAAATAAATTTATAGTTGGCACATAAGACATTTTCGTTTGCCCATTTCTACAAACAAACATAGTCAAAAGTAACTGCTAGTCATTTGTGAGTTTTTATGACCGTTATCTGCTCCTCATTAAACCCATCTCTAACTTGCATAAGTATGCACGTATCCTTCAATGACGAGAGCGATTAGTAAGAGATTTTTTTTACGGGTTACAAGAGCTGCTATTCATGTGGACTCTATTTATATATATATACATATATTAGAGAGGTCGGAATAGCTGAATTGAAATAAAGTGTGATCAATTACGAGGTTCCCTACTTTTTTGAAGAAAAAACACAAATTTCTAATTTAATAGGGAATTTTTGTTATCATTCGAAACAATATTCTTTGGCATTTATTTTTTGAAGATTGTTAATTTCAAATGTTGGTCTAGGCTACGTATCAGATGGTAGATCCGCTGAGTCCAATTTTTAATGACTCGTCTTGTTGAACTTAAATGTCGCCAAGATCACTAGCTTCAGTTTCAGGCATCAAAAGATCGGCAAAAGGTCGGCAAACGTCGGCAAAGGTCGATATAATTTTTGAAGAAGTGCGACCGATGATTCCACCGGCCGACAAACCACATAAAACCGTTTTCTTTTCTACATGAAATGGCAGTTCTTGAATCTCATCAGGTTGCTCTTTGTCCCAAATGTGGCAATTTTGCTTGTTTACATACGTATTGAGCCAGAAATGGACCTCATCGCTGACCATAATTTGGGTCGAATTTTTTTGGAACTTTTCAAGATGGGATAGCGAAGCGATGTCTAGAGACAGCTAGCTTAGAAAAATCAAGCTGCTTCAGTTCTTGCCTTGTGCAATGTGTCCTTTAATTTGTACGCTTTCAACAAAAATCTCGACGTAAAATGCTTCAAGTCATTGCATACGTCAGTCGGAGTTGCTGCGTAGAGCGCTAAGCCGACTTTCCACAGTCCTTGTGTACACTCTCAGCTACGGTCTCTATATTTTCTTCACTGAGGAACAAGTCGCCTCTTTTAACTGTCGTTAAATTTGTCAAAAATGTTTTCTTTGAGTTCGAAGTTCACGCTTTTAGACAAAAAGCTTTCCTTAAATATTCTTCTATGCCGAATTCGAAAGCACCATCTCAGAAATGTTACCTACTAAATAAATAGGCATATAGTAAAGCGAGTAAGAATAGAAACTACTATATAAAATGGCCGTCCCTAATGTAACAAGCATACCAACTTTCAGCCAAGAATTTCTGCAATTACACAGTAAGCTTTCTTTTCTTATTTCCGCCATCGAAGTGACATAAAAACGAAAAGCTTGCGATGTTTGCAATTTACTACAGAGCTTAAGCAGAGATTTGTGTTGATTTAAGTGCGAATACTTATGGGATTTAGCATTGTTACTTACATTAAACCAAATACAACTCTGCCATGCGGAATTAAATCTAAGATGCCACTATTTTTAGTGTGATGCGTCTTAAAATAATCATTATTTGATAATGTCATACTAATGAAACTACTAAGAAACTCATAGCATCAGTACCACTAATTCAAGATTTTTACAACATGAAATGTAGGATGCATGGTTTGATCCACACTTCCCTTTAAACTCACTTGCTTTTAAGTTAATATTGTCAGACGTGGAGCTGGTCTCTAATACACCTGCAGGCAATTCCTGAGTAGACAGACTAGTAGCAATCAAGGCAGTAACCTCGTATCGCATATCGACCATAAGTGTCGTGGGAAGCAGGGCAGCCGTGTAAAGTGTTGCCAGGAGCAGGCGCCTTCATTTCTACTGGATGCCAGGCCACAAAGGCATCGAGGGTGATGAAAACGGGACCAGTTTACCAAGAATGATGTACTGCTAACACCCGAAAACATGATCAATATTGGGAAACCCATGCATTGTCTGTACGACGATCTCGAGAGAAACGTGGTAAAAAAATCGAAAACCGATGGAACGAGCTACCTGAGTGCAAAACTTTAAAGTCATGTGCACAACGTCAGATCGGAAGTACACAAAAAACCTATTGGCATTCGATAGGAGAGACTTTAGGAACATGATCGGAATACTAACAGGTCACTGTTTGATAGCGGCGCACGGATGTCATACTTGCAGTAGAATTGTTCGAATTCAAAATTAGCTCCTTAACAGCCTCAAAGCCATTTGACGATACTCGAGTAACTTTCGTCCTAAATCTTGAATTTTGGTTGGCATCTCTGAAATCTGGCTTCCGTGAATCTCCGTGAAAGTTCGTTGAGGCGATCAGCCTATCGCCCCACGGAAACTTCACCTATTCATAATCGAGTTACATGATTTTTATATTAAATTATGGTATTAAATCTTTCGTCGTTAGATTTGGCTATATCGTTGACCCAGGGCATTGTAGTTGGCGTCTTTTTTGAAGCTTTCAAAATAGATCTGCTGTATTCGATCTTATAGTCAGCAAAGTCCAGTTTGCATAGGAGTTTAAGCTCCATTACCACCTGGTCGGTGGGATATCTGAGAGTGTGTCTTTCCTTAAACCTTGATCTTGGTAACGCGCCAATAAAGGAAGAAGTATTGAGATACGTCCACATTGTCTGCTTCCATACAGCTTCTAAGCTGGTATTAGGTAAGATTCGCCACCTTATAGCGTGGACGCCTATAGACCAATGGTCTGTTAGAACCACCAAAACTGGGGAGATGCTAGCCTTACTGAGGGCAAAGAATTTACTGGATATTTTGCGATCGATCTTGGATCAAACAAATCTTTCGATATCGCTAAAACGATGGATAGTCTAGCGTTGACTAAGCTGGTATCGTCGCTCACTAAACGCGATCGATCTCCTAGGGACCTCAATCGCACCAAGGCCTCATATAAAGGCGTCGTAAAGCCAGCGGCTACTTTTGGAGAGAGAGACACCTTTTACAATGGCTCCTCTTCAGCACTACAAATCAATCAATGCCTTCTTACTCCCGTCTCGATTTTGGGCCGCCATGAAAGTTTCATAGTTGATCAGCCTGTCAAACGATTTCAGTATAAAGGAAAATGGTGATGGGGCTAAAGTTCTTGGCTGTGCTGTGAGAGTTGTTTTCAATACTGTGTTCTTGTGTCATTCCATGCGAGTTGCAAACTTCATTCTTTGATATATGATTTGTTTATTGACTTTAGCTTAAAGTTCCTTAAATACTTAATTACTTTTTGTTCCACTCAAGAATTGCAATCGCTTGTTAGCTCCCGTATAACCACTTAACTGTCAGTCAAACTGCGTAAAGTACGCACATCTATCATCCCTGCGTTGTTTCACTGTTGCTTTTGTATTTGGTATGCAACACATTTGCGAATAAGTCCCTTCTTCAAAATGCCATAGTTGTTAACTTTTAACCTATTTCGCTTGCAAAACTTGCGTGACCACAAGACTTCAAATCAGCTTAAGTATGCGACGCATTCAAGCTTGCTTCGGAACTTCGAAGCCGGCCCACACAGCCAAAGTAAATACATAGTCGTAAGCATTTGTGCTGAAGCTGATAGTAAAGCGAAGAAGACGCGGTGGACTAACTTCGCTCGGCAACCCTCCATTAATTTCGTTGTGGCAAAGCCTTCTTAAATACGTGTATGTTTGTATGTTAGCGGTTCCTTGTAGTGGCGGTATGTTATATAAGCCAATCACTCCACTTCAATCCCTGTGTAGTTACTTTGCATGACTTGGGCGGTGTGGCTGCTGTCTCTTAATTCGCGGAACTATGTCTATGTCGTCGTATATCTCGTACAGCTCATCGTTCCATCGACTCGCTTCCTCAGAACGTTTCTCTCGAAAACTCGTAACGCTGACTTATCAGATGTTTTCATCGTTGATGCTGGTTTCAAGATAGACGAATTTATCTACGACTTCCAAGTTAAGACTGTCAAGACGTGGGGGCCAAGTCGCGAGAGCGACGACTGTTTGTTTGATGACAGGATCCCATCCTCGTTCGCTACCAGACCCATTTTCCTCGCTTCCTTGTCCAGTCTTGAGAAAGCAGTACTAACGAGACGATTTCAATATCATCGGAGTATGCCAGCAGATGTACACTCTTATAGAAGATGGTGCCTGCTAAATTGAGTTCTGCTGCTGGAATTATTTTCTCCAGGAATAGATTGAAGAAGTCGTACGATATGGAGTCGCCTTGTTTAATGCCTTGTTTGGTAGCAAACGACTCGGAGAGTTCTTTCCCGATCCTGATAGAGTTTTTGCTATTTCTCAACGTCAGAACGAATATTTGGCGTAAAAAGTAAAGCGTCTTTATTGTTTATTTAAATCAGTACAGACTTAGCAAAGTAACCCCTCGTATAATTGCATACTTATGCATTGCATATACTCACCACAAGTTGTGCAGAGTTAAAGCACAATTCCACCCGGAGTCCGTTGCCAGCCAGTAGTTAATGGGTTTGCTAGAAAGTTGCAACACGCCAGTTTGTACCGAGTAATAGTCACATGTTAAATTGTTTGTAGTAAAGTGCAAAGTTTTATGACGTCTCTGTTTTCGCACAGTCGGAGTCAAAGCCTCTGTTGAAGTTCTATTGGCGGTTAAGTAGGTGTGTCTGCAGTTTATGAGTAAGTAAGTAGCTGCTTCGTGCTGGACTCATGGACGCTGCTGCGTTCAAGTGAGTTCCATGTGCACACACATATGCAAACATACAGTTATATAGAGACATGCTTAAGCCTGTTTTCATTGCGATTTTGTGGCAGAAAGATTTGTCTCCATTCTAAAGAATTGCATTTTCATTTCCTTTGCCAATTGGCCTTATCACACACGACCACGCTTACACGTACACACAGACGCATATCCTTCAGGCTTCAACCATTACTACTTTGGTTTGCATGAGCATTGTGCTCGCACACACATACATAAATATATGTATGCATTCCATTTAGTATATGTATTGTTGCTTATGAGTTTCATGTCCACAACAGTTCTCTTCTTGGCCCAGTATATATTTTCATTTTGCTATCTTTTTGATTACTCCTCTTTGCTCTGAAATGAGAAATTCTTTTCAAGTGCTGGAGAATAGTATTATTGCATCTGTTTTATGTTGCAATTTGCTATAATGGCCCTAATTAAGAGAGCGCTGCCTGATTATTTTCGATAACAACACGCTGTTAGCATTCCTTTTTATACCCTGAGCAGGGAAAATTAAGTTTGCCACGAGGTTTGTAACATCCCGAAGGGAGGAATTCGAAGACCTTATAAAATATATTGTATAAAGAAATTATCAGGAGGACAAGCTGAGTCGATTTAGCTATGCCTATCGGTCAATTCGTCCTTCTGGCTGTATATATGTATGCGATGTAGTCCTTCAGTTTTTGAGATATCAATTTGAAATTTTGCATATGTCTTTTTCTCCTCAAAAGGCTCCAGATTTGTCGAAACCGCCGATATCGGATCACTGTCGGAAATAGCGCCATACAAACTGAACGGTCGGAATTAAGTTCTTGTATGGAAAACGTTTTTATTTCACGAGAAATCTAAAAATGTGGCATGTCCGGAGGAGCTGTACCATCTCTCAAACAATTGTTCAGATCGAACCACTAACCCATACAAACTGATCGATCAAAGTCAAGTTCTTTTGGCATCTTTTGTATTGGTGAAAGGTATTAAGGCTTCGGTGGAATATTTTTCTGGTTTAATTTATTTCTTTTCTTCCGAATATTCATTGTTCATACTTCATTTGCTCGTTTGCTTTTACCTAACTTTTGTACCTCTATAAAAATGTAAGTAGAAATTTGTTGGAAAAATGATTGTCTCAGAAAGTATTGCTGTTTTAGATAATTGTTGCTTTAATTTGCAATATAACAGTTTGGCTTTAAAAAAAATTGAATTTTTTAAAAAGCATTTAAAAAGTAGATTAGCCGGAAAGCGGCTGTCTGAATGGAATTAAACATACTAGCTTTTCTCAATCATTTTTTAACTTTAAGTTAGAGAGTTACAATTCCAAATAATAATTTGCCTATAAGCAATTTCTAGAACTATATTGAGTCGGTACTTCTCAATTTACGTCTCGCAGGATCGTCTTCCAAAAACATTTAGTTCCAGTTAGAGAATCAAGTGTTTCGAAGTCCCGATATGTAATCCTTCAAGATTTTATTTATTCGGTCGTTTGAGCTTTCATTCAATCTGGATTATTTCCCTGAAAGACCTAGTTCTTCCAAAAACGTTTTAGCATCAGCGCACATACATCTTACAATTAGACAGCATTTTAAATAGTTGAGTGTATCATCATCAAATTGAACAACACTTTGAAATGCCATTGAGCTCACTTCAGCGTTTTTTTACAATGTAGAAGGGACAGGTATTAAAGTAGCAGTAGATGTAATTCAACGATACGTGGCGTCATTTAGGGAGTTAGGAATCCACTGCGTTAGTACAGCTGCTCTACAGGCCTTGTGCTCGCTAGTCAAGGAGTGTATGAAATCCCTTGCTGTGACATTGAACTGCTTCCATAACAAACTTGTCTGATTGCTTGGCCACAGTAGAATCGTCGAAAACTGTAAAGTCGATGAATTCGCTAGAAAGAGCACACCTAGCAGAATAGTTAATGGGACCATTTGGCGTAATGATAGGTGTCCTAACAGGACACTGTAACTTTAGCACTCATGCGAACAGGTGTAACAATTTTTAGGACGTGATTTATAGCTGGCTGTAGGCGCTTTATAGACACACGCCGGTATTTGTGACATTCTGGACATTCCAACGGACAAGCGTATATTTGCGTAGACTGACGAATATCAGCTTATTTACCTAACCTAACCTTTCCTTTGATGAGCTGTATGACATCGGCTAAGCTGGCTAGGTCATGTCCTGCGAAAACACTCCATCTCTGAATGTATATGACACAGTTCGCGTCAGGAGAAGAGGAAGATCTCCACTCCGTTGGAAAGATCAGGTGGAGAAGAACCTGGCTGCACTTGCTGCCTCGAATTGGCGCCAAATTGCGAAAAATAGAAGCGACTAATGCGCTGTTGTAAACTCGGCTATAACCGTGTAAGCGCTATCTAAAAACAATGATGTGTTGAAGAACTTTGCTTTGATGCGGACAAGGACTTACTCGTCTCAGCCCTTCTCCCGTCCATCGCACTTCTTGGACAGCGGTGATGTCAGCCTTTACTCTTGAGATATTTCTCCCGGATATTTCAGGTGCATGCCCTTAAATCGTAATCTTTAACACGTTTGCAGTGGTCGTCATCAAAAGGGGTTTCTTATCCGAGGCTGTTTTGTTCTTTTCATTGGAATTGTTTTTAAGTGGCGCGTCCTAAAGGCAGCTTACAACCCTTGGGAGAGATGATTCGGCTTCGCCCAGAGGGTTCTTAGTCTAAGAGCGGTAGTAAAATAACCGTTTCTTACCACCCTAAGTGAATGGCACCAATAAAGAAGAAGAAGCGTCTTTCCCCAACGTTTGGGAAGTGTTTCAATAAAGAAGGTTAAGTAAGAAAGAATGCTCTGTACGAACAATACTTAAATAATAAGTCTTAGATGCTTCGAAGTATGGAAAACTCATCGACCTAACTTCTTTGAAGATATGAAGATCGAAGCTGTTATAAAAAAAAATGTGTTCTTCTGTTATAAGGAATTTAGTGTTAGTTTTGACTCTCCACTCCTTTACTGTCTATGTGTTCATGTAAAAGCAATCACAAAGCTATTTAGTTAAATTCCACACTATTGAGAGGTAGTTTAATAACTTTCTATTCAAATTCTATTTCACTAATGCAGTTTTACTGGTTTTCACCACTTCGAGGACTTACCGAAGCAGATACAATTAAAGTGATCTACGCTTTCCTACATACTCTCTGCTGAGTAATTTGAATTTATGAAATGAAGGAGCTACTTTCAAAGCTTTTACGAGTTTTACAATATTACATAATGCTTCAACTTTATTCTATAAATAATTACGAATTTTAGAAAGATTCTCTCAATTTGTGTAACTTTTATTATTTTGCCAGCATTTTATTATACTGTAATGGTTTGAAGAACGCTGTAACAGAATCTGACTGTGCTCCGATGCTGTTACTATTGCTGCTGCTGTTTATGTACTAACTTTTTGCGCTTAACAAAGGCTTGCACTTATCATGTGAAAAAGTTGCGAGCCTGCAACAATTGAGGCAAATAAGTACAAGAAAACAGCTAAGGCTGTTGCAACTACAGTAATCGGTGGCTTACGGTCAACTTTTCGGTGCCGCAAAAGTTGCTGTCGCCCGCCTCCGCTTTGGCGTGCCAGGCTGTCGGTTTGTCGAGCTGCCGGGCGCAAGTGGACAATATAAAAGTTTTCCTGTACATTTAGGGCAACGGACGTTATCTTCGTGCTGCAATTTCACAACTTTTTCCTATAGAATTTAAACTCCGGACTTTTTTCTTCGCTATATGCGGTTGTAGTATGTTCTTGCAACCATTCAACAGCACATTCAGTATGCATACCTCTGTGTATGTGTGTCATTTTTGGCGCTTTCCATATACCTTACACATTCCTACATACTTTTTATATTTTTATTTAATTTTTTTTTTTTTTCTTATGCATTTTTCTGAGTTTTGTCCCGAAGTTTTGTCAGAAAATCTGCAAAAGCTGACACATTCATAAAATTCAATTGCCAACGGCGGAGAGCCACATGCCGCCGCACCAACATTCCGTTATGCTCCGTACATTCACTTCAGCTTAAGTGGATCGGACGTGAACGTTGGCGGGTGGCTCCGGTGCTCCTCCGTAAAGGCGTGTGTTGTTACCATAAGACCACACAACAATGCGTTAGAATTGACAGTTTTTGAAGCGAAGCGAAAAAAAAGAAGAAGAAATTTCGCATCATGCCACATAAGCCACACATCCGTTTGCGGCGGCTGTGGTGTCGCCGGCACACATTGTTGCATGTTGCAGAAGTGTGAAGTTGCCGTTCAAGTGTGAATCGAGGCCAGGCCAACCAGCGAACACCACACGGAGGCATATGGAAATTGTGGAATATCTATGAAAAAGGAGGTAAATATGAACGCGCCGTTGTCAATTCCGGCCTGACGCTGCGTCATGCTTGTCGCACAATTGTTGGGACCTAACTCGACTTTGGTCGGCAGTGCGACTTCGCGCCGTTGGTCGTCATGGCTGTATGTGTGCGGGGCAAAAGGTGCTGATTTTTGCATGCTGCAACAAGCGTGTTTCATCGCTGCGCTGCGACTCGCGTTAACACTTGCTCTCGTGCTCGTCGCTGTCATGTAATAAATTCGCTAGTCTAGTGAGGAAGCACCTCGTAATTTTCACTAAAGCACGCTCAGCGGGACTGGCAATTGTTGAGCTTTGCGAAACTTCTTTAATGCCCAAGCATAAGCTGAGTTAAGATAGCATGTACGAGTCACTGGCGACGCAGTGCTGCAGGTCCGTAGTGGATTAAACGTTCGGTTGTGTGGATAGAGTCAAGAACGTCATGCAGAGGAAAGTGGCGTATAGAACAAACTACAGGCATAAATTATAGCAACTGGTGTATTCGAGTGGAGATGCTAAAGCAAGAGGCGGAAATACGTTAATTGTGTATCCAAAACCTTCCCTGAGATAATTTTAATTGGATACCATTGTATATGTTTGGTTGAAAATGTTTTATAAGAGAGCAAATCTCAAGAATATATTAATTTCTCTCATCTCAGCTGAAGTCAGAGTTGCTTTGCGAGCCTTGTGTTAAATTTTGTGGGTAAAGATAATTGGAAACTTGTTAATAGTGTGATCATAATTTTAATTTAACTCAACGTTACAAAGTAAGTAGAATGGGTGTGAGGACTCTCTAATAGTTGTTGGAATATCTTCCATCCAATTTTCAAAGGAATCTCATGTTTTTCATGTATCAGCAGGCTTTCACCATATTCGGGTAGTTCCCGGAGCCCAGTCCGGAAGATTTGATAGTTTTTTAAGTACTGTTAAGAACAAAAAACAAAATGAGAGGAAGTAAGTTTGTTGGATGTAATATTGGGGCCTAGAGCTTTCCTCAGGTCTTGGAAGGCTAGCGACGCAGAGCATATCACAAAAAGACTTACGGGTAGTGTTGATGGTGGACAGACCATAAAACTGATACTTATGGGCAAAAAAAACCTAGTAATATTGTAGGGGTCATCACTGAGCTCCTATCCTTAAGATCTCATCTTCAGAAAATGGGGAAAAGTGGTTTAGGTGGAATGCATGTGTGGAGAATGATGAAACGGTGGAACATTATCTATGTGAATGCTCAGCCTTTAGCTGGATAAGACGGAATATACAGATTACGGCTCCCACTGGTCCAATAACTTAGCAATACCCCCGTAGGAATTTTTACTTCAGGCGACTCTACTCTCGCTAGCACTACCAAAGTAACCTCTGCTAGACTCTTGATGGGCTCTACGGGGGAAAAAGAAAAACAGGGACAGGTAGGAAGATGAAGGCAGACTGTCTCTTGGTGCCCAAATTCCTGGAACGCTACTGTGATAAACATGCTGGTCAAATATCTGAACACGCGATTGGGCCAAGAGGGTGTTGAGCGAGAGCGAAGACGTTAGGGCAAAACCGGACATGACAGAAATTGAACCAGCGATCAAGCAACAAAGGTCGCATGAGGGAAAAGCCTCCTTTGGAAAGTCACTGAAAGGACTGAGAACGTGGGCTGCGCCAATCTTTTGCGAAATCTCTAAAAACGCTGACTCGATAGAGCAAGATATGTTCCAACGCAAAAGGGAGGATTGTGCCATCTCCTGCAAGGAATGAAAGAGAGTGGTGGCAGCTATCTCATCAGTCTTCCTGAAAGTAGTCAGCGAAAACCATGGGCCACCCCCAAGGTGTGAGAGTGTCGGATGGCTCCATGAGCTTCCTAAGCTGATTAGACGTACCGATGAATCTGTAAGAAAGCTGGGCTGGAGAATGATTATAAATCTTCGTCCTAGGACTCCCGTGTGGCTGCCAGCTGAACCCTCCTCTACGGATGAGAATGAGAAAATCCTCAGATACTGCAACCTGTCGAGAGAAACTGGATGTAACGGAAACTTGGCTCGAGAGAACCGAGGAACCCTATCGGAAAGCGCTGATCTGCTGAAGGCGGATTTCGTCTATCCACTCAGCAAAACCAAGGGAGCCATGAGCTATGTATATTCTAAAGGTTTACAGTTAAAATTGTCCACTTTTAATTGAGGATGACTAAATTTAAATTTCTTCATCAAATCAAGCATAAGAATTGATGAAAATTTAAGCTATCGATTCATCATGTTTCATACCCAGCAATTAAGCGTCGATGCGCTCGCTTCTTACAGATATTAACTGTTCGCATTTTAGAACTGATGGATACTCATTCAGTTGACAATAACCAACTTTGACAGTTGCAATGACAGCGAGACATGTGTGGTTTATTGAGTACTGTGTGTACATATATATCAGAGTTCTCTTTTTTTCAAGGAATCCATGATATTTGCAGTTGATGTCTGCTTTCCGAGCTATAGCAGCTGGTAACATTGTTCGATGGCTTACATACTGGCCTGCATATGAGGAGTGCAGTTCTTGGTTGACGGTTTCCTCTATATTTTCCTTTTGCTTAATTTTTACCTTCGTTGCTTACATTGTCACTAATTATTGTCGATGTTAGTTTGCCGAGTTTTCCTGCCAACCGCACAAGTCCGTTTGTTTGCACCATCAGCACAGCACCGCTCCCTTACCCTCCATTGAGTTACATCAAACATTTATCTCGCTGTACCTGCAATTCCCATCGAACACGATTAATCTCTTAGTATTGCTTGGTTTTGCGACGTCCTTGTACTCATGTCACTTGGCCGCCGAGCGCCTGCTACTGTTGCTGCCTGCACGAACATCAAAACTTTGCAGTTTTTATTTAATTTTATACACAGTTTCTACTTTGAAGTGCTGCGGGGTAAAGGAAATGTGCGCTGGTTGATTTGCTGTCGGCTCAGCAGGCCGCAGGGGCGTTGTGCTGCAGACATGGTGCACTTTGCAACTTTGCGGCCTACGTCGCGCTCGTCGCCCCTGCTGAGCCTGCTTGGAATCGAGGTAACTTTTAATTTTCAAACTCTTACAACTGCTTATAGATTTTGAGCTGAAAAAACGAGAAAGACTGTGCCAGTCTGGTGCTTGCGGATCCATTGAATGCTCCTCCAATACAAACTGAGCTTGGAATTCTTTGAAATTTCTTAGCAAATAGTGTTTTCACATTTTTCTTTGCGTTCCGCTTTTATTTGTTGTTGTTCCTGCCGCTCACATGATGCAGATGGGAAAAAGTAAAGGAAATTAAAAGAAAAGAAAAAAAAGAGAACTGTGTGCCTCATGACCTGTGCGCCTACACATGATTACGTTTACCCATGCACGTTTACCGTTGCGCATTCGCTGTAACGTATGGCCAATTTAAATTTCTAATAGCGAGTAAAGAAGAAAGTTTGTTGCCTTTGACGGTGAACAAATTGTTGACGTATGGAAAATTGCCTGTTTTCACGATATGTTTACGCCGATATTTGCCTGCTTGGTTGGTTCGTTGGGCCCTCAAACGAGGAATACGAGCAATTTAAAAAAGGAAAAAAGAACCTAAAAAAGGTAAAGCAGGTAAACAGGAAAAGTGTTGGCTCTTTCTGGTTTCTCATGCTAAGTATAAGAGTTATAGCTCTTAACCCACACACACAAGCACAAATACACATATATACAAGAAAATAGCTTAACCAAAAATACTTTGTTTCTTCTGCTAAACTGGAACTTTTCTGCTTGCTTTTGCTTGCAATTGCCGAAGTTTTTAACTTTAGTAACAGCAAGGAAGGAAATATGTGTATAAAAGAGCAGCGTGACAAGCTGAGCCGATTAGGTCATCGGTCTATCTGTGTATCCATGAACCCCCTGAGTCCCTCAGTTTTCGAGATATGGATCTGAAATTTTGCATGCGCCATTTTCTCTCAAATACGTCGATGTCGGACCAGGATATCACAGCCATACAAACTGATGAGTCAAACATAAATTAGGTTAGGTGCGTTGACTGAATCGCAGATCGCACTTGAACTCTCACAAGCCAGTCCAGAAAATCTGAGCTCCAAAGAGTTTAAGCTTTGATCTTGCAAACGCGATACAATAAAGAAGGAAATGTTGATAGGTTTCCACATCGTCTTCTTTCATACACCTCTTGTCTATCCACCTCATCTTTGCAGCTGGCTCCCGGTACGATGCCCAACCTCACAGCACGGACGCAAAGATCTTACCGGATAATGGGTCAAAATGCACAATCTCATTAAGGCGGACCCAGCAAGAAGAGAGTGTTGGGATTTTTCCGCTCGTCTTCCTTCATACAACAATTGCAATACATTGCAGCTGGCGCCCGATAAGTTCGCAACCTTACAGTATGGACGTAATGAACTCATTGGATCTCTTACGATCGCTCTTGAATCAAAAGAATATTGTAAAAGCGCAGAAAATGGTTGTGGTCCAGCACAGGTCAAGCTCCCGCAAAGTCCAGCTCTACTGGTTGAACAGAGGGGAGCCCYTACCCGTTCCCATTCTACTAATAGCGGGGATTGGGCCCCTTTGCTTGTCAGCTTTACATGCGATTCCGCTACGGCCTAGTCTTATTACACACCGACTCGATTCCATTGCTAAGGAGTGAGGTATTCCTTCACTAGTTTTGAATGCACGGCAAGTGTGCTCAAGGCTACTATTACCGCGCTGCTTTCAGAGAGGATAGTCACGTCTCTTCTTCATTAATTCCAGCAATTTCGAATTGGAAAAAACTTTAATAGTCAGAAAGTCTGAAGCTGAAATCGATAGAAGGCCTGCCATAGAAACCGACCTATGAAAATTATGATCTTCATTAAGTATTTTCTTGATGGGTCCACTAGATATATGTTGTTTTCAAGTACACTGAAATATTTTTTCGTCATTAATTCTACTAAGGTTCCACAAATCTACTTGGATGATTTTAATTGGAGAGTACTAGACTTGTTCGAAGTCGTTACAGTATGATATTATTCTTTCCAGCGGCTGTAGCGCAGTTGATTTAGTCATATACAGTTTTAAAAACAACTTTCTCGCGAAAGAGATCATGACATCGTATTGTCTTTGCTTGGACAGATCTGTATAATTTTGGCAACTTTTCGCATAAAAAACTTATCAAACCACAAAATTCAATTTGTGCTTTGCGTTTTTGTCGAAATAACACATACAAGCTTACCGAAACTGTTCCCTAACTTTCGAAACTTAATTGGATACATTCCGTCTCCATGGTGAAAAAATGAAATGATCACACTTCAGAAGCTTAAAACCTTTCACACTCCATTTGTGCACTGCTGGTCAGCTATGTGCTTGCTTTTGTCTTGGCTCCTACTTAATTCAATAAATTATTTTTTCACATTCCAAGTCCATTGCGAATTCCGCCGACATTCTCTCAGCACGTTGCTGCAGTTGACAAACTTTATATATTAATTTCCAGCATTTCAAGCTGCTCAACGCATGCTCCGTCGCCGCCCATCCTCCTCGTCAAGTGTGCTGACCCAGCTGTTGCATTGTACGCTGGTAATCTGCCGGTCCGTCCGTCCGACTATGGACTGAAGTGCATTTGCGCGTTCGGTGCGTAAATTTTTCATGAACCAGCTTATGCCGGCGATAACTTAAGTTTGTACGCATACGCGTGTCTGTGTGTGTGTACTTTGTACGTGTGAGTGTCGAGTTTAAGACGACTCATTGTTAAACTAACATTTGTCACCCGCTTCTCGACGACTTGTTCCACCCGTCACGCGCCCAGCTGCATGCTCTAATCGTTGGCTGCATATACGAGCTCTTTTGTCTCTCGTGCCTTTTAGCGACTTCCCTCCATCTGTTCATCTGCCTGACACCCAATTCAATCTAAATTTTTCTACATCTGCTGGTCGCGTCGCGTTGCCGACTAGTGATTATGATCTGCTGACTTTTGGCATGTGCTGAATTCGATGCCATAATTTCTCATGACTACACTTGAGCATAATTCTTCAAGGCGCGTCCCCGTATTTGTTTTGTTGGTACTTTCCTTTCGAGCATTGCTCCATTTTCCGGCATTTATTTTAAGTGCAGCGTTGCCAATTAAACGCTAGTTAAGTTATGGCTGCCCCTTCCCTTGAGTCTTCTCCTAATGCAGTCTGTCGTGTAATTAAGCTTAAAGTAAATTGTTTCATTAAGAAAGACATTTAATTCAATTCGAAATAAAAAAATAATTCCGGGAAAAATGCAAATTGTAAATAGAAAAATGAAGGCAACAACTAAATTGAATTCTTAATTACTTATACAGTAAGAGGGTAGCTTAGTCTATTTCAGTTTCTCACATATTTATAGTTCCAGAAACTCTTTGATAATTAAATATACTTATATCGTGTTTTTTTTTTTACTGGCATAGACCCCGCTGACGTGGTTCCAGCCGAGCTTGCAGCAGCGCGCCAATCGTTCTTCCTTTTCACAGTTTGGTGGCTACTGGAGATTCCAAGCGTTGCTTGGTCCTTCCAACAGAGTGGTGGTCTGCTCCTTCCTCTGCTTCCCTTGTCAGGTATTGCGTCGAATACTTTCAGAGCTGAAGTGTTTCTATCCATTCGGACGACATGAGCTAGTCAGCGTAACCAACGTAGCCGCTGTCTCTTAATTCGCCGAGTCATGTGTAAAAGTTCACGCAAGTGAGGAAAGTTCTCTGATCGCCATTCACTTGGGAGTGCCCAGAAACGATTATTTTACATATGGCTCAAGCAGCTCGCGACTTCCGGTCTTTGACCAAGTATCTTCCTTGCAACCAAAGGACCTCTGTTTGAAGTTGAGCTAAAGTAAGAAGGCGAAACTTCCCCTCCACAGGGTTGTGCGTTCGGTTTGAACAGTTGAAATGGACAGTCAAAAATAGCCTCAGTGTCGTCGTATATCTGGTATAGGTCATCGTTCCATCGACAGCGGTATTCGCCTTTGCCAGTGACCAAAGGAACATAAATCTTCCCTAGAACCCAACACTTGAAAACTCGTAATGCCGACTCATCATATGTTGTCATCGTCCATGTCTCTGCAAGATATAGCGAAATGGGAATCATGTGTGACTTGTAGAATTTGGTCTTTGTTCGTCGAGAGAGGACTTAGAGAGGAGTTAGTTTGCGTTAAATTTCGAAGCTTCTTATCCACGACTTCGAAGTTATGTCTATCAACAGTGACACGACTATTTATTTATTGATACGAGATATTTCGTCTTTCCTTCGTTTACTACCAGACCCATTTGTTTTGCTTATTTGTCCAACCTGGTATTTATATAGTGAAAGTAATTTAGAGCTTTGCAGTTACCAGCCATTCCGCTGTATCAGTCACCCATATTAGTCTGAGGATGAGGTAATAATGCTCCTATTAGTGGGGACGGACACTCCTTGTCTACTTCTGAAAGTAAATCACTACAGTGATCTCGTATCCTAATATTGACAGAGACTTTCTTACAGAGAATTACACTTCCAAACCGTTCCTCTTTGCTTCGACCCTTTTATGGAAAAGATCACTTTGCCTCTTTAACAGCGATATCTCTCGCCAGAACAGGGTAAAACACAAATGTAGTTGAAGAAAGAGAGAACTTCGACGTGTCCCAATGTACAGCACTTACCCAGCCTCCCCGAGATGAAGTAATAAAACTAAACCCATTTCGAAGTACGACCTCCCAATGCTGCAAACTGGAGTTACTTATGATTCCTTAAAATAATTAGATATACCAATAAAGAGTTTTTATTATCAAAGTTATCCGAAATAGCATTGTGGTATTACATCTAAGAAAATAAGCTCCGCTTGAAAACTGATGTTTGAGATTTTCAAGATCTTTTAGCATTTTGACTTGATGAACTGACATGTTAAACCTATTAAGCTACGGTGGGAACAGCATTATTTATTATTATTAGACGTATTTCATTTCACCACTTATCGGATCGCTTTGTTCCAACTCAACTTTCTTGTTAAGAATTACACACTAAATAAACAATAAAATAATGCAGTTAAAGTAGTGCTGTTGTTCCCTAATCTATCTCCCTCTTATGTCATTATGTGAGTCTATTTTAATTAAGCCAGATTTTTATAATTTTAATGCAATATTTTTTCTTCATTTCCAGGCATTTTATATACATATCCACATATATCTGAAGGTGAGTCTATTAATAATGTCTTCTAAAATTTTCTTAGACCTCAGCTATGCAATCTAATAAAGTTTGCCTTTGAGCAAAGAAAAAAACATTTTTACAAATTTTAAAACAAATCTTTATTCTGGCCTTCAAACTAAACTTCAATTGAGCCACTACAAGAATGTCAAAGCTTAATCGAATTTTCTTTACACTTGTAATAAAGTTCGGTTACGTATTATGATTCTTCAGAGAATTTTCTTTTCGGATTCGGTTCAGGTTTGTAGCGGCATTCGCTACTTTGTTGGAAGAGTCGGGTTTATTTGTACGAGACTAGCATTGCCACGCTTCATACTTAAAAGATTAACCAAAATGTGTTGAGTCGATCCAATACTCCAGAACTTTAACTGTTACATCCTTACTTTTAATGACGTTTTGTCAATCTAGTGGAAAAATTGAATCGATTCGGTTTGCGCGCGCAGTTTAAATGTTGGTAGCTTTAGTAGTGCATCCTCCAGTTGTATAATAAGGGCAAAAATATCGAAGAAAAATTTTGTCTAAAACTTTGTATTTCTTATTAAATTTCGTGTACGTTGCGATTGTTGAAAAAGCCTTACAGTGATTCAGTTTTATCAATAACCACAAACCTACGAGAGGTAGGAAAGCTTTAAAAGCGGTTGAGCTTTCGTTGAAGACATGCCTCGTCCTGAACGAAATTCAACTTTCTCAACTGATGAAAATTATGAAAATATAAAAAAAAGGATATGGTACCTGAAAAGCGTCAGATACGTGTTAGGCCATTAGAAACGCTTTAAAAACGGCTGACGGTTCGTTGAAGACATGACTCGTTCTAAACGAACTTCGAGATGTGTTAGAGAGATGGCAAGAGAGCTCGACATCTCTCGCGAGTCCGCTCGAATGATTTTTGTGGATATTTTGGGTATGAAACGGGGTCTTGCTCGACTCGTCCCGATAAAGATGGATTTTTCTTCAAAAATGTTTTTGGACATGCTTGACCGTGCGAATTCCGATCTCACATGCAAACGAGTCAAACAATCATTGGAATGGAGGGAAAAAACGAGCCGAAACCAAAATATCCGAAGTGATGCTTATTGATTTTTTTTTTCAATATTCGTCGTTTGGTGCATCATCAATTTCTAGTGAAGAGACAGACGGTCAATAAGGAGTATTATTTGGCCGTATTGAGTTTGCGTGGGCACATACGTCAAAAACTGCCGGAATTGTGAAAGAACGACTCTTCGATTTTTCATTATGATAAGGGACCCTTGCATCGAGCTACGATTGTGACCGAATTTAAAATGAAAAATGCAATGAATACAATCGATCAACCACCGTACACACCAGATTTGGCTCCGTGTAACTTTTTTTAGTTCCCCAAATTGAAATTGCCCGTTTTCAATCGATCGAAGAGATAAAACAAAATTAGCTAAATGAGCTGTAGTTCATTCCAAAAAGTGCTTAAGAAAAGTGTTTCGAGGACTGGGAAAATCGTTGGCATAAGTGTATTACATATGGTGAAGGCGATAAAATAAATCTCTTATAACCCTTTGCCTTCAATTACCGATTCAATTTTGAAATTCCACCTTCAACATCTACTTGCATATGCTCAACATTACTAAAAAATGATTTCTTCTACTATAAACTAAAACAAAAACAAGTGAAATAGGAAATGAGAGGAATTGCAAAAAACGATCCACTTTACATTTCGCGCGCACTTAACAAGAAAAATATTTTCATTGGCACTTTTTTGCGCTGAGATTTCGCCGGCTTACGTAATATGCATTCAAAAAACTCATTTATGGGCTTCTGGCACAGCTATATTATATGTAAATGCCGTGAATATGCGCGCTCAGTCATCTTTCTCATATTATATCACGTATACGCCACCGTGGGCGCTGAATGAAATAAGCCACGCAATCGCCCATGAAAGCGTTGCTGCCGCTTGCTGCGTGCGCTATGTGAGGCACTATGGCGCAGTGCTCGTGCGTTGTGCCCTTAGCCGGGGCTATAAATAGCAAATCAAAATGTGGGAGGCGAACGAATTATGATGGCAAGTGTTTGAATGCCTTTCAGCTACAAAAATCCATGAAGCCAAGTCAAACTGAAGCGAATGTATTCATGTATGCATTGCAGCAGTAACACAGCAGCGCCATAATTTCCCTCAAAAATGCCAGCATTCAATCTGCAAGCCGCATTCCATTGCGAAAAATGTATAATTTGATTATATTTATTACAGCAGAATATGAAAAATAAGTGAAAATAAATAAAATGATGATGAAGTATGTGGTCAAATGCTAGCGTCGGGCACCCTTCGAAACTTGTTGACCCAAAATATTGCGCCTCATATTTGCCACGTCGGCTGGCCGAAAGGCGCAAACACTTAAAGTGCCAACGAAGGAAAGCTTTGGCGAGCGCTCCATTAACTGACAGTCCCAAAGCCGAAATGTGACTCAGCGTAGGTCGGCTTAAAGTGAAGGAAAAAGTTCTGTAGGTTTGCGATATTCGAAAAGTGTCAACGGGCATAAACGAGTTGTTAGCTGTGTCTAGCTGCGAAAGTAACAGTTATGAGCGTGTCGCTTCGTCTGGCGTAAATAGATTAAAATGCTTTCGTGCCCGGCTGCCGACTCCACAATTGCGCCAATGGGGTGGGTAACGGAAGCTGTAACAACCGTTATGTGTTATGGTGTAGCTCTCCTCATTTGTTTTGTTTCCTTTTGATTTCATTTTGTCTGGTGGCCTTGTCAGCAGACTGTCTGCATTTCGAAGTATTGTGTTAATATATTTTCTATTTGCTTCTTTATTGGTTCCGTAGACTCTGTTGCTGCTGTGTAAGTATTACTCGTCTTGCTTGTCAGCCTGCGTTGGCGTTCTCCACTGTCTCTCTGGCGATAGTTTTGTCGAGTGGCTTAATTTTTACGCTTCGTTGCATACACAATATTTCTCTTATTATTGGTTGTGTCTCCGCTTTATTGTTGCCACACTTGTTCGTGTGCATCCTAACGATGTTATTTACATTTTTGTAAGCGTTTGATGTGTTCTTTGCTTAATGCTAATTGGTTATTTATACGCAACTGTCTGTCAATGTCATTTGCATTTTGCGGTTTGTTTGTCAATTGATTTTTAAAAACTTAAAATTTTGTTTAAGGATTCTAAAGTTGTTAGTTATGGTCGCAAAGCGGTTGAGTAGCAAATATGAAGAGATCAGGCTGATTGGGTAAATGAAAACTATTACTTCGAAATTTTTATTTAACATTAAAAAAATATATTTTGATCTTAGCTTTTGCTTTGGTTTGCGGACGTGGCTTTGCTGGGATAGATTAGGTTTGATGTTTGATCCAGAGATCGCACTTGGCTATAAGCAGCCTTTTGTGAATGGCATGAAAATAATGAGGTTTTCAATAAGAGAACGTGTTTTTTTTTTTTTATAAAACGGTTCAAGATGTCACTGAAATTCTTTATTCCTGTAAAATTACGTTCGATGTTATTATGTATGGAACTCGACTTCTTTTGCATGGCCACCATCGGCACGCTTGCAGAAGGTCAGGCGTCGAACCCAATTTCCTACGGGTTTCAAGCATAAATCGGTTGATACTGCTGCAATTTCACGTACGATATTCGTACGAAGTTCATCAATCGTCGCTGGCTTGTTGGCATAGACCACAGACTTGACATAGCCCCACAGGAAATAGTCCTAACTGCGTCAAGTCGCACAACCGAGGCGTCCAACTGGGACTGGGTTATTTTGTGAGATAACACGTTCACCAAATTTGGTTTTCAATAAATAATTTGTGATATTCGCTGTGTGGCTTTTGCCGCCGTCCTGTTGGAACCAGGTCTATAGCATCCAATACGGGTCAAAAATAATCGGTTATCATTGAGCGGTAGCGATTACCAATCACAGTAACATGCCGGTCTTGATCATCACTAGAAGTACGGTCTAATAACGCCGCCGGCCCATAAACCGTACCAAACCGTAATTTTGTATCGCAATGCAATGGTGGCTCAGGAAGTACTTGTGGATTGCTGCCTGCCAATAACGCATTTTTTGCTTATTAACGAAGCCATTCAGCCAGAAAGGAGACTCATCGCTGAAGATGACTTTTCGATGAAAATTCGGGTAATTTTCAAGTTTCTGCCTAGTCCAATTCATGAACATACGACGATTCAGGTGGTCAAGCGACTTCAGTTCTTGCGTCAATTTGATCTTGTAAGGATGTGATCGCATATTTTTCGCAAAATTTTTCACAACGACGTCACAGAGATGCCCAACGCTTGAGAACCACCTGTGAGAGACTGATTTGAGACTTTCTCAATTGATTCACTAGCGGCAGCAATATTCTCGTCACTACCGGCTCCTTTATCTTCTTCTTTATCTCAGTGACATTGGAAGTGTTGATATACTTCCACATCGTCTTCTGACATACAGCTTCTGCAGCTAAAGTTTTTCGATTTGCACTGGCCAAAAAGATTGCCTGATTTGATTTCAACAAGCCTCAGATTCTTGCAGCTCTTAAAGACAATATCCGTCAAGAATGTGAGGACCTATCGCCGGAAGTTCTGCAAAGTGTTGGAAAATGTCATAAAATGGGCTCAAATGACAACCAACTGTGGCTTGATGTGAAAAAATTTAAAAGACCAAATAAAACAATCCGCAAGCAGAATCAAAGTTTTTCATTTTTTTTAAAAAGTTTTTCATTTTCCTAAAAAACATCGGAAGGTTATTTTTGCGCCACGCGTTACTTCAATGTATCTGCAGGTTACAGACAAATGCTTCCCATCCGCGGCAGTAGTGTTTTCGGGATCTTAGTAAATAAAACCACCTTAGTTTTGTTTGAATTAATGGCGAGGCATTTACCAGTCGCAGAATTTGTTGACTAGGGTACTCAAGAACGTTGTTTATATGCAAATTTCAAAATATCCAAGTTTCAATTAACATCTAAGCGGCAACCATTAGCAAAGCGATGATTCAAAGACAGCAGAAGATATCCTTATCGGAACAAATCGAGCAAGAACCTGTTCCATATCCATAATATAAACCAAACTCATTCGATCGGACACGTGATAGATGTCGAACTCTCTTGCCATCTCTCTAACACTTGTCTGACGACCTTCAACTCTCTTTCTTTTCACTCTTTTAATATTTTCATCAAATGAAGAGGTCGAAGGACGTCCAGAACGAAGCGTGATTTCAGCGATCTCTCGACCGGTTTTGAAAGCTTTGAACCACTCTGTAGGTTTGTGTTTTTGAAATACTGAATCATCGTAAGTATTTTCCAATTATTCCAACGATTCCACACACGAAGTTTGGTTACAAATACAAAATTTGAGACAAATTCTTTGTTTGATGTTTGAGGTATACCGACTTAAGCAGCTGTTGTAAACAAACTGGACCACAGATCGCTTAAATAGCATGAATAAGGAATAACAAGCAAGGAAAGGTCAGAATTCTTTCATTTATTCCCTATTTACATTGTTACATGCAGATGTAAATGATTTCATTTCAAGATGTAGTGAACTTGTTATCTTCGCTTTACACTCAAAGACAGCACTGCTGTATCATCTATTTCCAATTCCTTACGCTTTATTTTTAATTTTATTTTCCTTACTCTTACATCTATTATGCACATCGCGAGTATAATTAGATCGATATTGCGATATTTCCTCTGAATTTTGCATTTCTATTGAAAAGAAGGACCTTCATGAGTTCAAGGATTAATGACAATTTTGCATAATTTGATTTGTAATTGTCACCTCTTCCATATTTTATTGTCTCCTTAATCGGTTTTGTCCTACAAATCGGCAGCATCATCACTCTTGCGCTCGGAAATTATGGCGAGGAAAAAATTGATTTATACAAACACTAATGAGCTTTAATTTACTTCCAATTTGTTTCCCATAACTGACGCTATTCCCCATCATCGCTCCTTATCAACGCTACCCATCCATATACCTTGTCTCTGCTTTTTTACCGTACTTTTATTTCACTCTTCGTTCCTAATCCGCCTTACATGAGACATCTAGATGGTGTGCATGTGTGTGTCATATCTATGATGACGCCAATTGGCGAGTGAGTTGAGTTAAAATCCGATTTGCTTTGCTCACACATACAAACACACTAATACTCAACCATAAAGTGCCAGCTTCTTTAACGTTATTCAAACCGGAAATGAGTGATTTTTCATAATTTCATGTTTTTATTTATGTGCTGCAGCCGCTTACAAATATCTGCGTGTATGTGTATGTGTGTAATTTTGAAAGCATGCGTACATTATGTTGTCCACGGTGTTGGTGTGCGTAGCCTTAAATACTAGAACATGAGCATTCCAAACGGCATGTAATCCGAGTTACTCACTTTGTGCCCGTATATAAAGGGTGTTTCTTTTTAGACAAGCGGTTTTCAAGACGATATAAATAATAATTCCAGCTGAGAGGCCTCATTTTCGACCAATTTTTGCAGCAATCGAGGCAAGAAAAAAAAAAAAAATAAAATAAAATAAAAATAAAAAATAAACAATTGCACGATGCGGGAGGATTGATCCCTGAAACGTGTCTATGCGCCAAAAGTATCATTTTGAAAAAATTGATTGTTTCCTTATGTGTTCGGCAAGTAGCGCCTTCTCCTTGAAACCAAAGATCGCTACATCAACATCCGCCAATTCAGGCACAAGTCAAACAGAATGTTGAATGTTTATCATCATTCGAAAGAACGTTTTTTGGCGTTTAAGTCTTAAGTCGATAACTAGTTTGAGCATTTCGAGTTTAAAAAAATGACACGCATGGTGTTTTTTACCAAGGCCTGAATCGGAGCGGAATTGTTGAAACCAAATGTCGCCGAGATCACGAGCTTCAATTTCAGGCATTAAATAAGTGGTTATTATGGCGCGATAACGTGGCCATTGACGGTTACGTTCTCTCTGCCATCGTTTTTGAAGAAATATGGTCTGATGATTCAACCGGCCCACAAACCACACCAAACCGTTGTTTCTTCTGCATGAAATGGCAGCTCTTGAATCTATTCTGGTTGAGCTTCGTTTCAAATGCGACAATTTTGCTTGTTTACGTACCCATTGAGCTAGAAATAGGCCTCATCGCTGAACAAAATTTGGCTCGAAAACGTCGAATCTTCTTGAAGCTTTTCAAAAGTGAGATGATATCGCTTGGGAAGGTCGAGCGGCTTTAGTTGTTGCACACGCTGTGTTCTATGCCCCAAGTCGTTCCATAAGTCAGTCCGAGCTTTTAGAGACAGCTGTAGTTGTTGTTCGTAAAGGCGGATGTACAATTTGGGTCTCCTTCGGTACGTCTCGTACGGGACGACCGCATATTGAATGAGGTCCGTCGTGAAACTGAACCATTAGTTTGGTATTACCATTTGCACAATTTGTAAAGGTTAATAGGAAGTAAGACTGCTCATCATGAAATGGCAAACCAAACTGAGTATACATCAAAAAACGGCTTCCAAAAGAGCGAATCCGCTCTTTGCGGTATCAGCTACCAAAAAGATCGGTTTGAATAACGTCAAAAAAACTCGTTGAAAACCAAATTTCCAAAAAGGCACCCCTTATATTTATATATAGTTATATATATACTCAGCGTACTTTTATATATTGCATTCACATATGTTTAGCTCACCATGTGTATACCTGTATCATATATGAAATGTAGGTCTTTGGGGTCTTTTTTACCTTTTTAATATACATTTTTATTTTCGTAAACTAAACGTTTTATTTTACCACGCTCCGTCCAGTTGACACATTTGTTCTCCAATACCCCACCCCTTAGGTCGGTCCATATAAAAAAATTGAGTTAAATAATAACTCACACAGCCAGCTTGGTGGTTGCAGCTCATCAGCGTCGACACGCCGCCGGCCCACTCTGAACTTCGGTCCAATTCAGCCGCATATTTTTTGTTTCAATGTTTGCGCGTGTGTGCATATGTACATATATGTGCGTATGCAAGCGCACTTGTAATTATTGTCATGTCAGCATCGGAGAGTCAGCGTGTCGTGACGTCCACTCTTACGTGTGGATAAATCAAAAGTACGATACAAGTCCCGTTGGCTTTTGGCGTGAGCGGAGGCGAATGGTGTCCGCTCGTTAACAAATGTCAGTCCATTTGTATGCCGGAACGCCGAGTGCTGGCCGTACTTTGATGAGGGAATACTGTTGCTATGACAAACAATGTCACATCAATTTCAAACACAATTCTACAAGCACATACTGTACTATTTGATATGTTGTGTATGTGAAAAAGGTAGCGGTTACAGAAATGTGCTGTAATTAAATTAAAGTAATTTGGACCGTATCGTGCTGTTGTGTTGAGTTCAGAAGAATTATTTAAGATAAACTTAAAAAAATACGTTCAGCGTGTTCTCTTCCATCCGAAGAACATGACCTAGCCAATGCAGCCGCTTTCTCTTGATTCGCTGAACTATGCCAATGTGACCGTACACCTCGTACAGCTCATCATTCCATCGGCCGCAGTACTCGCTTTCCCAATTCGCAAAATACCATAAATCTTCCGCAAAATCTTTCTCTCGAACGCTCCTAAAGTCGACTCGTCAGGTGCTGTCATTACACTCTGCTGTTCGAATTATTTTTACTTGTTTCTTTTGATTAAAGAAGCCACACGATAGAAGTCTTATTGTCTCAAACATAGCTCAGTATCAAGCGGCTCGGAGAGGTCCTTCCCAATCCTGACGGATGTTTTTTTTATTGTTCAACGTCAGCTTACACAGCCATATTAGCTTTATGTGGAAACCAAATTCAGACAAAGCGGCATAAAGGCAGCTCCTTTTCGTGCTGTCGAAAGCAGTTTAAAAATCGACGATGAGGTGGTTTGTGTGGATATTCCCTTCACGGGTCTTTGCCAAGATTTGGTGAAAATCTGGTTGATTGTAGATTTTCCAGTCAAAAAACCATACTGATAAGTTCCCCACAGATTCTAGGTCCCCATTGCTGTGGATTCGGTAGAGTACACCATATAGGTAGAGTTCCAATCATATGGCATGCTTTCAACCATATTTTGTCAAGAAGCTGATGCAAGTACTTTGTGAGTCCATCGCCGCCATATTTGAATAGGTCGGCCAGGTAATTGCTAATTGCTGGGGAAGTGTTCTCTCTGGGGCATCAGTCACTAGATCACCGTATGTGTATGCTCCGGTCTTGAAACCCTTTCTTACTCTCCGCATCTTTTCGTAGAATTTTCGAGTGTTATCCCTGTCGGCCAGCTTGTCAAGCTCCTCATACTCATACATTTCGCCCTCCTTCGTTTTTATCTGCAAATACGTCGCGCTTCCCTCTTCAACTCTCGGTATCTATCCGAACCTGCACGTATTGTCGTTGATTGTAACGCTGCGAGGTATTCAGTCTTTTATCTCTCCAATGCGACCACTCCTCATCGTATTTGCTGTTAGATTTCAACTAAATTTATACTTTAAAAAGTACGACTCTACTATTTTGACCCTAACTGTATAGGCTTACTGTTCTACCAAAAAAACGTCAAGTAATCCGCTAATGTTTCATTTAACTATGTACTAAACGCGGAATGCATACATGAAAGTAATAGAAAAAAGTAATTGCTTTAATGACAGCAATATATTATTCTTAACATGCTCGTTAAGATTTCTAAACGACTTTGCGGGTAAAAAAAAAAAAATAATAATAATAAAACACAAGTAAAGTAAAAAGACTTAAGGAAGTGTTCATCCATTAAAACTATATAGTAATTTATAATTATATTTCTTTTCTTACTGAAACTTATTACATTTTGTTATTTTATTTTCTTTTTTTGTTGTTTATTATTATCCCCATCGACACACAGTGTCATTGTGGTGGAAGTGGTGTCTCATCGTTCACTGTCTTTTAAAGCTTGTGGCAGAATTAAGGTTCACTGACGCTGAATAATATGGCACAACTGAAATGTACCTACATATGTAGGTCAGTGTGACGTTTGTAATTGGTCCAAAGTATTCTAAAGTAAATCCTTTAATTTTTTTAGAATATAGCCCACACATTCCAACCATTGGTCGTAGTCTTAATAATAGCATGCAACTTCCAAATTTCAAAAATTACTAGAAAGGAAGAGCTAAGTTAGGGTGCTCGGAATGTCTTGACCCGAATCAAATCATTTTTCATACACTGAGTTTACTATTGTCAGAAAGGATTATCTCTGAACTTGAGTTCTTATTCCATACATTGACCGATATTTTCGGTCACAAGTTAACTTCAGATACAGAGATCCACCTATTCGATTACGGAGAATAATTTCTCAACGATAATATTAGTGAGACTTTTTAATTATTGGTCGAACATTCGAAAATGTTCCATAAAACTAGTTGAGGGCCACAAGCAAGTAAACAGGACTTTTTGAATTTAGCGCCCCCTGGTGGCGCCATTTACATTTATGTCGACTGGTGCCTTAGAATCTGCTATCGTTATCGATTGTCCAGTGAGAATTTTTTGACATTTCATCGATTGGAAGTGAAGTTAATGCGTTTTATGTGTCAATATGTTTGTATTATCGGTGCGAAAATGAGTTTCGAACAAAGAGCCAACATTAAATTTTGTTTTAAAAATTGGTAAAACTTTCACCGAAATGTTTCAATTGATGAAACAAATTTATGGCGATGATTGCCTATCCCGTAGCAGAGTGCACGATTGGTTTCAACGTTTTCAAAGTGGTCGTGAGGACATAAATGACGACAAAATGGGGGCCAATAAAAATCCATGATCACCGGAAATTCCATCGATATTGTGCGTGAATTCATCAAAAATCAGCCGAAATCATTGTTGAAATTTATGGAAATGAAATTGAATATCTCCAAAACATATTACGAAGGTGTCTTCACAGGTTGTTCCGCACAAATTGACTGACGTCCAAAAATTGCTCAGAATCCAACACTCGAAGGACAGCATGTGACCGATTATTTGACAAAAAATCACATTTTAACCATTAACCACTCTCCGTATTCACCTGATATGGCACCGTACGACTTCTTCCTTTTCGGAAAATTGCATTTGCCCATGAAAGGAAAGCGTTATGCAGACGTAGAGACCATTCAAAAGGCTTGCACCGGCATACTAGCGGCCAACGAGCCGAAACACTTGTTCGACATGCTTTTGGACCGTGCAAAAAGCTGTATTCAAGCAGAAGGAGATTATTTTGAATAAAATAAATTGATTTTGCCGATCAATGCATTTGTTCTGTTTTTTTTAAGTCCCGTTTACTTTGGAACGCTCCTTTTACGTATAGGTTTGATATTCACAAATACCCTAATATTAATCTAAGGCTGTGGGACTAAGTATCTAACGTTTCCTCTACAAGTACAACTGCAAAAAATACGGTCAAAGTCTCTTTAATAATTTTCTCAACATTATGTTTTAATAATATTTTTTCAAGTTCTTTCTCAGTAGAAAAACTCTTGATTTTACCAACTCGTGTGCGTTTTCGTTCCAAAAAATGTTCCTATGATCGGTAATCCAAGTTAAGAACAAAGCGAATTGACCTGCCAGTGAGCTTATAGCTTTCCTATATTTGTTGACTACTCTGGAATTAGCTTTATGTATGAGTATTATCCCCTAGTTATTGAGTAGAACTCTACGGGCCCTATCTTGCCTAATACTTCCGCTTGGAAGATACTAGCTGCTTTGGTACATGGAAAGAGAAACCCGTCGATATAATTGACGTAGCATTCTCCTCCCCTACCAAACCACTTCTCCGTTCACGTCTAGAGAGTGCTCACACCTGGAAGTCACTATTGAAATCCAGTCCTGAGCGAATTTAGTCTGGTCTATTTAGATTTGTTTTAAGCTGGTTCAGCGTATCGCTATCTCCATAACTTTTCCTGTTCCAACCACCTAATTCCTTGATATTTATTACAGAAAATGTGCTACTTTTCGTATAAAAACGTCTATGAACAGTTGATGCAAAAACAGGCATGACTTAACGACCCTGGTAACCGCTGTCCAGGCTTGCCACTCTGTTCCACTTAATTTTCTGGTATTTTATTGCCATATTATTCTTTGAATGCTGGCCACCAGAATTAGTCTGATGATGGCCGTAAATATCATTTAAGTTAAGTTTTCTTGAATACTTTTCCCATAAATTTAATTTACCCAAACCATTCAATTTCCATGAGAAATCTGCTTATGCGATTCGCTATATATTTAAACAGTTCCGTTATTCGATTTAAACTTAAAAAACTCAAAGTGATTTCCGTTGAAAACATCGCTTGAACTTTTGGATTGTGTGAAACATTCACACAAATAATACAAACGCAACATTAACTTACTCACGCCAATCTGCCGCCAATATCTTGAGTATCAATTTGAACGAATTAGAGTTTGATACCTTCAATCCCTTCAGCCTGCTGCTGTCAACATTGCTTAACAATCGAGTGTGATTTCTTAATTGATGTGCCTTAAGTGTTTGTGGTGAAGTCATTAGAGTTTCTCTATTTTACAATACATATAATAATTTTAGTAGATCACACATTTTTGTTATGGATTTGGTATATAAACATTTATTGCTCTATTCCGTACACTCGTGTATGCTTTGGAAAAAATTTCAATTGACAAATCGGAAATGGTTTGACGAGAGCATTGTGGTGGGCAGATGGGAGTAATGCGCTTCGTTGTTTTCGTTTAAATTTTTGGCTATTGTGTTTACACTCCATCTTTGTCTCTTTCCCTCTTTCAATCTATTTATCAATCTGTCTTAGTTCAGGCATATGATTTCTGTTTCAATAAATAAGTACTTGAAAGTGCCACTTTTGGGAAATGTGGAAGTTTTCTAATTCCAATGGATTTCAAGTGCTGTTGCTTTTGGTATACAATACGTAGGTTGACTTTTATATTTCGGGATTAACATCTTTATCATAAAGTATCAAAGTTTTGATGTTATACATACTCAGAATGTTTTGATATACAAGCGGTATTTGTGTTACTTATAGTAATGTACAATATTCAGCTCGTCCAAAAAATGGAACTCAATCGTGAACATTTTTCAGCGATTATTTGATACAATTTTCGATGTGGGTTAACGCAGCAACATGTTTTGGAGATGGGTGACAAAAGTACTTCGACAGTTGCTTCAAACGCCTTCAAAAATGTATAGATCCTAATGGAGAATATTTTGAAAAACAATAAAAAAAATTTCGATGATAAATATTTGTTTTTGTTCTGTAGTACCAAAATTTAAAAGGCAACCCTCGTATGTACGTATTCTTTTGTAGCATATGCTTTTATCTGTTTCTCTCAATTTATTCACAGCGTCTGTTCTTAACTTCCATTCGGTCAAATTCCACTTTAAGTGATAAATCAAGTTTAATTTAATTACTTTTTAAGAGGTGGAACACTCTTTCGTTTTACTATCTTACCATTTCTTTCAGAGCTATACATTTATCTATGTTAGTATTTTTTTGCTTGTTGAATTCCTGATTCTTTGGAATAAATAGAACAAGAAAAAACGTTGGAAGTTATAATATACCCTTCACAGGTTCAAGTTTTTCTAATTGCAATAACTTGACATTGAACGATAAGCTTTAGTCAGTAACCCAATCCAATATTTCGGTAGAATGAAAAAGTTTTCTGTACAGGGTCTTGACTTTGCTCGTTCTGACGAAACTTCAATTTCTCTAAGAAGAGGAATGTTAGATCTCGAACGATCCGTTTTACCTGGCTGAGTTTGTAATCAGGTAGTACTTTTTTGAGTTTAGTCTCTTACGATGTCATTATTGTCAAGAGAGTTCGATAAAGTTTATTTTATCTCCCTGTAAATGACAACAAATGCCTTCTTGATAATGTTTATATCAGGCCGCCATATTGTCTGCCTTTAGTGGAATTGCTAAACTCTGTTCCAGTTTACTGTCTATAAGGATGATACCGCCGAAAATTACACATTAAATAAAAAGTATTGCGGTATTTTCGCTAGTTAGCGCTGAGAGCGCGTAGTTCTAGTTTTATTCGTTGCATCGGGTCATGCTATACCTTTTCGGAAAGCTCATTTCACGCGCTAACACATGTTTGATTGATTGAGTCGTTTCTTTTAAGTCGTTCGTGAGTTATAGCGTCGCAAACATGGAGCAAAATAAAGAGAAAATACGGCATATTTTACAGTACTACTACGATAAAGGCAAAAATGCATCTCAAGCCGCCAATAAAATTTGTGCAGTTTATTGACCCGATACAGTTTTCATTTCCACCGCACAACGATGGTTTCAACGTTTTCGTTCTGGTGTAGAGGTGGTCGAAGATGCGCTAAGGCCTGTCGTCGAAAATTGCGATAAAATCGCTGAATATGTCGAACGAGACCGGCATAGTAGCAGCCGTAGCATCGGTCAAGAGCTGAGCATGAGCTTTATTTGTTTTTTATGAACAATTGAAAATTCAATAAAAATACCGCAAGACTTTTTAGACAACCTACTATTTTAAAAACGGCTCCCAGTTGCCTTTCTACTTCCGAATTGCTTTTTCAAAGTATTATCACTTACTATGTTTATGTCCATAAATCAAGTTCCACCTAAACGCTCTGCCTCTCATTGCAATCTTCAATGACAATGAATAGCTTTCTTTAGGTCTCAACGAAAAACGTGCCATTAATCATTTATAAAATCTAAACTCTCATCGCCCCTGCAAACTCAATTCAATTCCTTATTGCGTCTCATTCATTTCGAGGGTTCATTTACGGTTTCATAGCAGCGCAACAATTAAACTTAACTCAATTTAGCGTTAAAATCTCGTATTTTTTATGACCGAAGTCTGCTCGCCGACATCAACACCACTGCTGACATATTTGCACACCCACAGGGGCAACCATTATTTGTGCATATAATGTGTACCTGGGTTCAACTTTGGCTGCGCGGACCCTTCTTTCGCAATTTTTTCACAACACAAATTAAACAAGTTCGCTTCATCCAAAAGCTTACACTTAAAATAAACGCATTAAATTTTCCGACTCTCACCGCCCCACTCGCACTAATTTACCGTATAAATTGCTTTATGCATTGATTGTGGGTGCGAGAGTAAGTCATCAGTGTTTCGGTGTGATTACTTTGTCGTCCATCAACAGCAGTTGTCGTTTTTACGAGTTTGTGAGTTCAGAAATGAGTATTGTGCACATCGTTGCTATTAAATTTTAACATTGCAACTCTGTGAAATGACATTTGTGCATCATCGTCTGTCAGGCTCTGAATTTCAACGTTAGTGGTGATATTGATTAAGCTCTACCCAATTACTGGATGGTAAGACTATGAAGAATAACGTAAACTTCAATTCCTTTTGAATTTGGGAAGAAAATGTGCTATATAGACTCATTGTTATGCCAGATGCTAATGAAATTGGAAAAGTAGGAGATGTTTAGAGTATATATAGTTAGTCATTCTGATTTAAATTGATTAAGTGGACTCGTAAAGCTACCAGATTGAGCACATGTGCCTTGATTTCCTCCTCAAATCTTCCAATTTAAGTGGTCTTTGGACGGATAAATACCTGCACTATTGAACTCTTTAGCATCAAATTAACCAAATATTACAATAGAGTATTAAGCAGAAATGAAAAATCTGGTTAATCGGACATTTGAATGTTGACATTGAATGCCGGATATTTAAATATTACTCGGATTCTGATTAATAATACATAAAGAGAGATAAATACAGCAAACCGATATTCGAAGATGTCGATTTTCCTAGTCCTGCTCTCTAATTAACGGCAATAAGTGGTATTATTGGTATGTTCTTATCTTACCTTTCTTTTCTCAAAGTAGCAACAGTCTCGAAAGCTTAGATGTCGCGCAGATGTGCAGAGCCCTCGGAAACGCAATATAAACAAGTAAGGAAGGGCTAAGTTCGGGTGTCACCGAACATTTTATACTCTCGCATGATAAAGTGATAATCGAGATTTCAGGCGTGGTTGTGAACCGATTACCCATATTTGGTACATGTCATCAGGGTGTTAAGAAAATATTATATACCGAATTTCATTGAAATCGGTAGAGTACTTCCTGAGATATGGTTTTTGGTCCATAAGTGGGCGACGCCACGCCCATTTTCAATGTTTAAAAAAAGCCTGGTTGCAGCTTTCTTCTGACATTTCGTCCGTAAAATTTAGTGTTTCTGACGTTTTTTGTTAGTCGGTTAACGCACTTTTAGTGATTTTCAACATAACCTTTGTATGGGAGGTGGGCGTGTTTATTATCCGATTTCTTCCATTTTTGAACTGTATATGGAAATGCCTAAAAGAAACGACTCTATACAGTTTGGTTGACATAGCTATTGTAGTTTTCGAAATATGTACAAAAAAGTTAGTAGGGGGAGGGGCCACGCCCACTTTTCCAAAAAAAATTACGTCCAAATATGTCCCTTCCTAATGCGATCCTTTGTGTCAAATTTCATTTCAATATCTTTATTTATGGCTTAGTTATGACACTTTATAAGTTTTCGGTTTCCGCCATTTTGTGGGCGTGGCAGTGGGCCGATTTTGCCCATCTTTGATCTTATCCTTCTTATGGAGACAAGAAATACGTGTACCAAGTTTCATCATGATATCTCAATTTTTACTCAAGTTGCAGCTTGCACGGACGGACGGACGGACAGACGGACAGACAGACATCCGGATTTCAACTCTACTCGTCACCCTGATCACTTTGGTATATATAACCCTATATCTGACGCTTTTAGGTCTAGGACTTACAAACAACCGTTATGTGAACAAAACTATAATACTCTCTTTAGCAACTTTGTTGCGAGAGTATAAAAATTTCCGAGGTTTCGAGATCGAATTGCGCCTCAAAAACCCATCGTACTAGCTTTTTTTTAAATCAAAGAGTTAAATTTATATGATTTTCGGAAAAGAAAAAATAACAGCTGGTACGATGAGTAGTACCTTGTTGCGGTGCTGAAAAAACAGACCTGTCTACTTTGCAGATATGTAGATAGATAGATAGATAGATAGATAAAATAATTGAGGAATGCAACGCGATCTTAGGTCTATTGTGCCCTCTCCTGGCTCACAGGGACTCACTTAGCCCCAGCATATTGATGAAGTCCAATATCCAGCTGGGTGCTAACGAGGCGATGTGATCCCTTTCCAGATACATGGATCCAAGGCCTTTGATCTGCGCCTACAGACTGCAACGCAGTTGATTAGCAGGTGCTCCGGTGCTCGCAAAACCGACAGTTGGCGCAAGATGATAGGCTCATGTTAGATAAATGCCTTTTCAACTTGCAGTGGCCGGTGTAAAATGCGACCAGAAGCCAAAGTTTGTCCGTTGGGAGGTTCATGATCACTACTACTTCGCAAAAACAATATGTGCGGGATGGAATAAATAACGAAAATTGAAGAGAGAAGCGAGACGCATTTGCCGTGCGATGTCTGCAATGTGCTACTGGAGAAAAAAATTGGAGTTGTTGATCTGAATAGAGAACAACGTCCCGTCCGTTCGAAGCAAAGAAATAAAGCAACGAACGAATGTTCTCCTGTTATCAAACAAACAGTCATCGCATGCGTGAGTGGACTCCCACGTATCTATTGACAGTAATAACCTCGAAGTAGTAGAAAATTACGTCTCGAAATTCAACGCAGAATCACTGTTGCCAACAGGTACAATTTCAGACTGCGTAGGCAATTGAGAAGTAAAGACCTCTCTCGGCTAACAAAGACCAAATTCTACAAGTCACATAATATTCTCGTGCTGCTATATGGTACTGAGGCATGGACGATGACAACGTCTGATTAGGCGGCGTTACGAGTTTTCGAGGGAAAGATTCATGGGTCTTTTTGCATTGGAGACGACTAAGCTGGCTAGGTCTTGTCGTCCGAATGGACGAAAACATTCCAGCTCTGAGAGTAGTCGACGTAGCTACCCCCTGCGAGAGTAGAGAAAGAGGAATATCTCTACTCCATTAGAAAGACCAGGTGGGGAAGCACCTGGTTACACTTTTAATATCCAATTAGCGGCAAACAGAGAAAAGAAAGAACGACTTGCGCGCTGTAGTAAAGGCAGCTATAACCGCATAAACGGTGTCTATGCTAAATAAAGAAGAAGATATGTATATTTCTATATCTATCTCGATTAGTTTTAAAATAATAAAACTAGTAACACTCTGTAGTAACTGGTTGTTTAGAGTATAAATATCAACACATCATCTTCAAAGCGTTCAGAAATTATTTTGCATCTTTTACATATCCGAACAAGATAATTCCGAGCTCAGAACCATTAATTTTCCTCTCAGCCAACAGAAATTATCTCAGTGTTAACATCTTGCATTCGAGCACAGAATCGATTATTTGAGCCTACATATACGCCAGCATTCTCACGCATTGAGATAAATGAATATTTATGGAGGCAATACGGTATTTCATATATATTGAGTGCAAACTGAGAATCCTCAAGCCAAATAAACTACACAAATAGTAAATCATCTGCTGGCATCTTGTCTTGATAAGCGTTTTGTAATTGCAAAATTTCGAAATTTCTTAAAGTTCGTCCTCTGTTTCACCACTTGTACGTGTTGCCCTAGCCACTCTCATCTACGCATCCAAGAATTTCATATCTTACCAAAGTTTGCTTGCATTGTATCGAGGACATGTATATATGTATGTATATATGTATGTAGATTGGGGCAGTGGAGCACATGCAAGTTGAAATATGAAGAATATTTCCTCTCCAACCGCGCCATGTATCTCACTTGCTCTGCCCTTTTGAGTGTGTCCTTCGAAAGCTTCGTTGTAAATTATTTTCCTTTGCCTGATGTTCAGTTTACTTACAGCTTGCGGTTTTATGGACAAAATATTGTTTTTGTTTTACGTTGTTACAATGCTTATATGCATATTTMTGTTGTTGTTGTTGTTTTTGTTAGTGTATGCTTTTATCTCTTGTCATGTCCCCTTTGCAATCTCCAGCTTGTAGTGATGATCCTTACAACCAAATGAATATGTTGCCGCATGTGCGCCCACGCACACACAACATACATACACACTCACTCGTAAGCCTGTGTGTATGCGTGTGAGGAATGTCCATTTAACTACGGTGATAATAGTAAAATTTGTTTGTAGATTTCTTTATTATATGTAATGAAAACACCTAAATTTTAGCCAAAACATTGTTGAAAAGGCCTGCTCCTCATTCTTAAGTGCATAAGCACACAAGTAGATATACATACATAAATGTGTATGTGTTTGTTTGTGAATAAGTGTTAGCAAGCTTGATATGTTAATCCACATTCTTAGTTTTGTGACAATATGTGTTTGCGTTCAAGGAAAAATTATTTGAGAATAAGTTTTGTAAATGATTCTCAAGAACTTTGTCTACTTAATTTAAGAAAAATGTTTTAAGTATTTTAACTAAAATTGAAAAAAAAAAACTTGTTTGAATTTTTTATGTTAAAACATTGTATTACTAAATTAATACTGTATCATAAAAATATTCTTGTTTTGGTGCATTTCGATGATATTTTCACTCTTCGTAAATAGAATGTGAAGAGTGATCCATTTCGAAGTTCTCTACTTTTTAAAGAAAAAACACAGAACTTCAAATATAAAGGAGAATGTTTTTTATCATTCGAAAGCACATTCTTTAGCATTTACTTTTAGAAGATTATCTCTTTCAAATATTGACCGCGGCTATGTCTCAGAAGGTCCATCCGCTGAGTCCAACTTTCGATGACTCGTTCCAACATTTCAACTGCTAACTGATGATTTTGGTGACCAATCGACCGGCCCAAAACGTGAAATTATCTACTCACCGAAGAGTTCTCTCAATAAATTCATTGATTGATGCAATGTGTGGGAAGTGGTATCGTCTTGTTGAAACCAAATGTCGCAGAGATCACGAGCTTCAATTTCAGACATCAAACAGTCGGTGCGATAACGGTCCCCTTTGGCGGTTACGTTCTCATCGGCATCATTTTTAAAGAAATAAAGATTTAACCGGCCAGCACACCACACCAAACTGTTATTTTTTCTGAGTGAAATGGCAGCTCCTGAAACTCTTCATGTTGTTCTTCGTCGCAAATGAGGCAATTTTGTTTGTTTACATATCCATTGAGTCAGAAATAGGACTCATAAAATTTGACTCGAAGACTTCGCATCTTCTTCGAACCTTTACCCATACCAAAAGTAATTTGCATTGCCAAAAAGACATTTCTTATGAAAATGTGGTTCAGTAGTCATCTCGTTTTGGGCCCATTTATCGAACCTACGTTGCGCTTGATGGTCTTTCGGCTTCAATTCCCGCACTAGTTGGAATGGTAAGCCTTCTGCAAAATCTACCGTAAAGTGTGTGGACACAACTCGCAATTCAACTCATTCCGGTCTTCTTCGACACTCTGCTCCACTGTTGCAGTATCTACTAGTGATGTTAAACTGAATCGTGGTTCAGTCACTTTGGTTAGTTCTTCTTCAACTTTACTGGCATGGAAACCGCTTACGCGGTGTTATGGTTGAATTAACAACAGCGCTACAGTCGTTTCTTCTTTTCGCTATTTGGCACCAATTTGAGATACCACAAGCGACCAGGTCCTTCTCCACCTGATCTCGCCAACGGAGTGGTGATCTTCTTCGAAAACCTTCAAAGCTGGAGTGTTCTTTTAAATCTTCCGCCACCACCTTTTTCACGAACACTCCTAAGACGGACTCACTTGTCCCTCAGTTTTTGAGATATCGATCTGAAAATTTACACACGCCCCTTTCTACTCAAGAAGCTAAGAATCGGGCCACGATAGCATATAGGTGTCATAAATTGATCTCTCAGGTTCACCTCCTTATGTGGAAAACTTGTTTATTTATAAAGATATAGTCACGAAATTTTACCATATATTATTTCTCAAGGTAGTTCTATAATCGTCGAAGAGATTTTTCAGTTCGAACCACCATATGTAATAGCTGCCATGTAAACTGATCGGTAAGAATGAAAACCTTGTATGAAGAATTCTTTATTTGACAGGATATATTAGAGAGATTAGGCATAAATTATTATCCAAAGTGTCGCTATAATCCTTAAAGGAATTATTCAGTTCGGAAAACTACTTGAGTACTGCCATATAAACTGATCGGCCAAAATGAGATCTTTTTTAGTTGACAGGATATATTGAAGAAATTTGGTATGGATTATTCTGGAAGGTCGTGCTATAATTTCCGAACATATCGTTCAGATATACACTAGCATATAGCTGCAATTGAAACAGACCGACCGAAATCGAGATACCGATCATCTTTTACCTTTTAATACTCTCGCAATAAAGTTGCTAAAGAGAGTATTATAGTTTTGTTCACA
>NW_017537545.1:677727-688911 GCF_001853355.1 Bactrocera latifrons | reverse complement strand
GAAATCGGTTCACAACCACGCCTGAAATCTCGATTATCACTGTATCATGCGAGAGTATAAAATGTTCGGTGACACCCGAACTTAGCCCTTCCTTACTTGTTCTTAACTATTTTTTTGATGCTGTATTTCTTTTCGCCTCCATTACATACTCTATTATTATACCGTACTTTAACTTTGATTATGCGCAATAATAAATGCCGCAATTGACTGGAATTGCCACTGAGGCGAATTTATTACAGTTCAATGGAATTTGAAAACTTTTCTTCACTTCTCTTACGTGCTCGTTTCCCTCTCCACGCTGCAATCAAAAAGCAGACTGTTGCATCGCCCTCGGCTTGCGCATTCAGCCAGTTTGTAGGCGGTGTGGTGGCGGTACAGCTTGTGCCCAACTTTGACGCTTTGCAACTAATAATAATTCCAATTTGCGCCAAAATGAAATGACACGCACACACACGCGCGCCTTTGCGCCGTTACTTGTAAACTTAAACTAATGGAACTCAAATGCAAAGCACATTTGCTCGCTGCCTGTTTATAAATTTCTAAACAAACCCAATTCAAGAAAGTCTTTGCTACACTCTCCATAACTACGCACACACACGCATGCACGGAGGCCTTCATATATACTTACATGCGTGGGGTTGTGTGCAGAATTACTGATATCGCTGTTGGCCGCTTGTTGTTGTTGCCTTTTGTTTTCGTTCTTGCTGCCGTACAGTGTCGTTGCTTTTGGCACTTTTGCTATTTGCTATTTGCCATTTGCTGTTTGCTGTTTTTCCGTTTGCCGTTTGCTGTTTGCCGTTAGCTGCTTGCTTCTTTTTGCTGTTGTTGTTGTTGCTGCTACTGTTGAAATGTGTCCTTAAAATTTCATTTCTAAATATTCAACTTAAAAGTTATGTAAATATTGAGTTGAGAAAGTTTTAAATAACTTTCTGATTGCTGCTATTGCTTGCCACTACAGCTGGCAGCACTTGCCATACGCTCGCACACATATACAAACACTCATACACACACTCACACTTTCTCATTCACTTTCGCATACACCAACAACAAAGTGCCGCCCTCCCTGCGCGGTTATCGAGCATTCCCTGTCAGATAGCCTAGTGAGCTCCGCTGTGTTGTGATTGTTATTGTTGTTGTATAATATTTTGCCCCCACAGAAGCTTGTTATCAAAGTGGCGCCAGTTGCTTGCTTGTTTTTGGTGTTGCGTTGAGCACAAAACGTAGCTCCTTAGCCCACTCCAAAGACACATTCTTTCGTTTAACGCTTTTATGTGTGCGTGTGCGTGTGTGTCTGTGTTTAATTTTACTTGCGAGTACGGACGTAAATGTCCACCGAAGGGGTTACTGTCGATTCCTGTTGCGCCGTTCAGTTGCAGTTCTAAAAATGTGCGAATGTGCGATAATTTGTGTGCTCGTAAACGTATTTGTAGAGTTCAAAGTTGGCAGGAACAGTTTGACAAATAATTGTCATGCCCTCTTCCGCTCTTCGAAGTGCAGCGTGTGTGTTAGAACAAAGAGGAAATATGCTACCAAATAATTTCCGTTCACCGACTGCATTCCAACAATTGTTTGCCAGCAACTTGTTACTGTGACGTTGGAAGCTTGCTGAACAAAAAAAAAAAAAAAAACAAAAAAAAATAAAATGAAGACAATTTTAGTTTAAAGTCATAAAAGGTCCTTAAACTGAAATTCCCAATGTTTCCATGGTCTTTAGCACAAATTTCAGCTCATAAAGGGAGCATTTGTCTTGCTTTGTGTATGTCCTGCTGGAGGATGCTGTCGAATATAGCTTGGCTTCAAATGAAAGATAATGTTTACCGTCTGTGCATAGACCATTTGTTGAGCTCTTCGTACCTCAAGCATATGTATATTCCATCGTCTAGACATTATAAGACTACCATTTACGGTAAATTATTGCATCATCTTTAATTTACTCACAAAAGATCATTTGATCGAAGGTATGATCACAAGGCTTAACTTCAGCAGCAGAACTTCCAAGAGGGTCTGCGACTCTTCCGATACTAGCATGATGATTTTCGATTGGACATTGCCAAGGCAACACTGCATATATACATACGTTTTTTTTTAAACTTAGAACGATCTAAATGAGTCGATGCCTTTGGAAAGTTCAATAAAAAACATGGGATGCCTTGTGGAAGTTCAGCAAAAGAAGTCAGTTTTTCCGGTATTCGCTCTAATACTTCGACGTCTTTACGTAAAAAGTCTAAAAATGTGTGAGTGGTTCTGCCAAGTCGTTCTGCCAAGTCGGTTAGTCTAGTCGAGTTAGCTACTGAACTCGTAAACTCCAGCTTTTTGAAGACGTTAAGGTGGTCTTCAACTCATTCTGCCATATGATATAAAGAGTCTACCAAAATGAACATGAACTGTTAAAATGGAAAAAAAAAAAATTGTTCCAAAATTGTTYCATTTGCATATCTCCATCCGTTTATGCCAATTTTCGCCATTTTCGATGATCCTGCTCAGCATTTCGGCTGGAGTTTCGGCTATATTGAGCTGAATGTTATCTTTGAGCACCTCGAACGTTGCTGGCTGATCGACGTAACCTCTGATTTAACATATCCCTGCGGAAACGAAACTACGTTAGGATTTAAATTGCATGATCTTGACGCCTATTTGACTAGGGCTCTTCTTGAAATTAACAAGTGGTCAAGTTTTGCACGGAAAGTGACCATGTTTACTGGTCAAACTTGAGGTGCCGCACCGTCTTGTTGGAAATAGAGATCGAGCGTCGATTTCATCAGAGTCCGGGAAAAGCAAAGTCGACACCATCACCCATATGACGACCTAGCATTCACTATTGGAAAATATTCGATCGAATAGACCACGTCCAGCCCGTAGGGAAGAAAATTTAGCTGAGAGTGTGCACGAAGACCGTTAAGATTCGATTCGGCGCCGTACGCAGAAACTCGGACTGACGTATGGAACAACTGGGCGCATTTTACGTCGAGATCTTAAATTGAAAGCGTACAAAGTACAGCTTGTGCAAGAACCACTCGACCCTCCCAAGCAACATCGCTTCGCAATCCCATCTTGAAAAGTTTCAAGAAAATCCGACGTTTCTAGTCAAAATTTTGTTCAGCGACGAAGTTAATTTCTGACTTAATGTATATGTAAAGTCTGAAGTCTGTGCGAACAAATTGTCACGCATGTCGATCGCCAATTACTAGTCGAAATGCTTGAGCGAGTCATCGGAAATTGGACTCAACGGAAAGATGATTTGAGACGGAGTCGCAGCCAATATTCTTCTTCAAAAAATAAATGCCAAAGAATGTTGCTGTAACCCCAACCCTTATTTAAATAAAAATCTGTTAATGGAAAATATATGAATAATGAGGCAATCAGCAGAATAAACCCAAATCAGCGAAGATTACGTCAAAACACTACGTTCCCCTTGAAATTCATATAAGAAGGTTTTATTTGATTGTCTATTCACTCGTTGACTTCCATAAACAGCTACTCCCAACGCGCTAAGCCATGATGCTAACTTCATTCTTGAATCCATTTTATATTACAGCTTCATATTTTTTCCCTTTTTATCACTTGTTCGCTTATGCATTGTGTTCTTTAGAGTCTCCTGCACCTCATCGCTCAATCTTGTCTAATGATGCTTATTTAACACCCTCGAGAAAATGTGATTTTTATTTTTATATTTTTTTTTTTTTTTTGGGAAGGACGGAAGCTTGCCTGCGGCGGTTGAACTTTCACAGACTTCCCACGTTATCATTATCACCATCGCCGCCTGCCTGTCTCCTTTTAAAATGTCACAAATTTTAAATCTCATCAACAACAGCACTCACAAGCAAACAAATGTGTGTATAAAAATATAAATTTTTATCTTCTCGCAATGCATTTTCCGAAAAATTTGAATTTCTCTTTTCTTTTGCGTTGGTGGAAATTAATTCAATTTATGTGGAAAGCAAATTGTATTTTTAAGATTGTGGACACAAGTCAAATGTTGGGAAATGCGAATTTATTTTGAAAAAAGTAAGGCATACTAAACGCGAATGCCATACAAATTTTTATACCCAATGCATGTAAGGAAGTTAGTTGTATAGGTATTCACTTTAGTCTGAGTACACACAAAAATTGTGAATCTATTTATTAGAGAATGATTACAAAACTAATCCTTTCTCTAATTTTTAAAAGTGAACCATTCAGGAGCCAATAGAGAAGCTTAGCGTTCTTAAGTAACATTTTATACAGTTCTCCAATCGTTCTTCAAAGTTTGTGAAGTGTGCTTATTATCGTATTTCAATAGTCACTTTCGGTTGAGCCTATCCTCAAAATGTGAATGGAGAAAAGCATTTGTAGAAGAATAGAATACTACCTCTATCTATACCGACGGGAGCAAAATGTACTGCGGAGTGGGGCAGTAGTATACTTCAATGATATCGACATTTCTTTCAGTCCGTCTACCAAACTCAACCAGCATCTTCTAAGCCCAAGTACTAGGTGTAGACAAGGCCTGTGAAGTTCTATTGAACAACTACTGAATGATACAGAAAGCAACTATATACCTGTACATGGACAGCCAGGAGGTATTGATGACTTTGTCGACACCAAAGATTATTTCTAATGTAGTAAACAAGTGCAGAAAGGCCTGAAGCCTACCAGAAGGTCGACTCGACTTGGTCATAATTTGGGCGCCCGTTCACAAGAACAGTTTCTGTAACAAAAAGGCAGACGAGCTGTCAAAGCTAGTTTACCCTTTAGTCTAATCCGAGGCAAAAGAGAACCTATATTATTACACTAGTCTACAGGCAATATGCAACTGATTGGCTATTGGTGTTTTTTTGTTTTTTGTTCTACTTGCGCCAAATCCATATATACTTTGAGTTATTTGTTTGTCGAGAGTAGTTATGACATTTCTCGTATGTCTTATCTGTAYTMTTTCTTKTTTATCAATTTAAAACTTGAAGGTAGTTGTATATTTATTGCGATAGCCGTGGAAAGTGAGATTTTTTGATTAAAATGTCTAAAGTACGAAAACGTGGTTGTAATACATCGACTGATTCATTTTGTTATGTTTGTGGCTTGTATACACCTAAATCTCATGCCAGATTAATAACTAAAGTGACTGAATTAGCATATCTCAAGTATTTTGGTTTTCCTATAGTGAATCAAGATCGGAATTGGACTCCTCATATTTGTTGCCGGACTTGTATGTCAAACTTAAGCCACTGGCTTTATGGAAATAGATCATCAATGCCCTTTGCTATTCCGATAATCTGGTGTGAGCCGACAAACCATGCTACCGATTGCTATTTTTGTATGACAACGTTCAGCTAAACGACATATCTTCAGCTAAACGACCCGGTCTTCATGGCGAAAATTTACCAATTCCCGTTTCACCATTGCCGCAGGACTTAGATACAGAACCTGGACGTGGTGCTGTTGATAATGCTATAGAAGAGAATATTATATCCCGTAAAAGAAGCAAAGAGTTTCCTGTGTATCAGATTTCCGAAGATGAAACTTACCTGAACTTAATGATTTAGTGCGTGACCTTAACTTATCTAAACAACATGCAGAACTTTTAGCGTCAATTTTACAGCAGTGGAATTTACTGGCCAAAGGTACAAAGGTCACCGCGTTTAGATAACGTAATGAAGAGTTTGCCTCTTTCTTTACAGTACGAGATAAAATTTGCTTTTGTACTGATCCTGCAAGTGTTATGTAGAAGTTAGGCTATCAATATAATCCAGAAGAGTGGCGTTTATTCATAGACTCATCTGAGAAAAGTTTAAAAGCCGTTTTGCTACATAATGGCAACACTAAATCTTCAATTCCACTTTCCCACGCTGTTGATAAGAAGGAAACTTATGAAAGTATGTCATTGATTTTGAATTGCACAAACTACAACACATACAATTGGCAGATATGTAGTGATCTTAAAGTCATAGGACTTCTTCTTCTTGGGCTTCAAGGGGGATTTACTAAATACTGCTGTTTTTTTTGCCTTTGGGACAGTAGAGCAACAGAAACACATTACAAAATAAAAGATTGGCCGCCAAGAGGTAATTTCGTGCCGGGTGAAGCTAACATCAATAATATACCTCTAGTTGACCCTCGTAAGGTTTTGCTGCCCCCTTTACACATAAAACGGATTTTTTAGGAAACAAAAAGTCTAACACGTATGAGGAACTAATCGACGAGTTGCTGGAAAACTACCAAAGAATGTTTTGCAGAATGTCACTAAAAATTCATTTTTTACATTCACATTTGAGTTTTTTTCCACAAAATTTGGGTGCCGTCAGTGATGAACAGGGAGAGAGGTTCCACCAAGATATTTTAACAATGGAACAGAGATATCAAGGCCGCTGGGATCCTGCAATGATGGGGGATTATTGTTGGTTCCTAATGAGAGAAAGTAATAGAGAATACAAGAAAAAATCGCCATTTGCAAAAAGGAAATCTACAGAACAGGTTCAATAGTTATATGTAATTATTACACGATATAATAAATGTCTTACATAAAGTAAAAATTTTTTTTTATTTTTAAATTTTGTCAGTATATTAGTCAACAGGGCATTTTTCAAATATATCTTCAAAGAGACTTTTTTTTGATGTAACTGGAAAACTGTACGTGATGTTTTTTTTTACCTTCTAATTCAAACTTAGGAACCTTCAAAGATAACGATGCACGCATAGCCAAGACAGTTGCATTTTTTCGCTTTTTATTTGTAGNAGTTGACCCTCGTAAGGTTTTGCTGCCCCCTTTACACATAAAACGGATTTTTTAGGAAACAAAAAGTCTAACACGTATGAGGAACTAATCGACGAGTTGCTGGAAAACTACCAAAGAATGTTTTGCAGAATGTCACTAAAAATTCATTTTTTACATTCACATTTGAGTTTTTTTCCACAAAATTTGGGTGCCGTCAGTGATGAACAGGGAGAGAGGTTCCACCAAGATATTTTAACAATGGAACAGAGATATCAAGGCCGCTGGGATCCTGCAATGATGGGGGATTATTGTTGGTTCCTAATGAGAGAAAGTAATAGAGAATACAAGAAAAAATCGCCATTTGCAAAAAGGAAATCTACAGAACAGGTTCAATAGTTATATGTAATTATTACACGATATAATAAATGTCTTACATAAAGTAAAAATTTTTTTTTATTTTTAAATTTTGTCAGTATATTAGTCAACAGGGCATTTTTCAAATATATCTTCAAAGAGACTTTTTTTTGATGTAACTGGAAAACTGTACGTGATGTTTTTTTTTACCTTCTAATTCAAACTTAGGAACCTTCAAAGATAACGATGCACGCATAGCCAAGACAGTTGCATTTTTTCGCTTTTTATTTGTAGACTTGTGCTATTGAACAAAAAGCTCAGAGTAGAGTGAACCCAATAACCATCTGCAAGATTACGAAACAGTAGCCCAAGGATGACAGGAATAGAAGAAAGGACTTATTAAATAGGTGCAGAAACAGTATATGGTATACAGATTTATAGCCAACGTACAACACATTGTTCTTTTGAAGAGCATGCGCTAAAAAGCTGCAAACCAGAAGGGAGTACGATATTGTCTTCCACTTCCTCTATAAATGCCCAGCTCTACCGCAAAACCAACATATGTTATTTGGAATCCATTTTATACCAAACCTTGAGTTTCTGTCCGTAGAAAGCATAACGGACATTAGTAAGTAGTTTCATTGAGAGTACCAAATAATTTAAGCGCAACGATGATGCTATATTTCAAGTTTAAACGATTCTACGCATAATTTTGTTTTATGCCAATTGTTTGTTCGATTCACTACTCTTCCAGTTTTCACGAATGGCTAGCACCTTTTGTTTTATTGTTGATTCTAGAGAGGACTTTTACTTTAACATTGTCCACTAATGATAGACTTCCTCTATTTTCGTAATAGATCAAGTGAGCTCAGTTTGAAACATTCCCGAAGACTTTTCTTGAAGAATTGGGCCAGTAATAGTTACTTTAGTAAAACTTCGATTGGAGTTGAGGATTTTCAAGTTAAATCTTCCTGTTCTTTTAACAAACTCAAAATAAGAGAAGTGTTCAACTAGTCTCCTAGCGCTTTTCAAAATCTCCGCCAATTTTTGCTGCGTAATATACCAATCATAACTGACGCATTTACAAACATATATACATACATACATACATGTACATTAAAGTTCGTGTTAATTACATCACGCGTTCTCGTGGTCAATTTATACAAGCGTGAAGATTAATTACATTTGCATAGTAAATTTATTAATCAACAACTGTCGAATTGATAAATCCATGGTATTTATGCTCCTTTTGATACTGAAATACTGAGCCGCCGCCGATTCATTGATTTCGCCGCTAAAATTTAATTTCGCACTGAATTGCCAACTGTTCAATCAGACTTTAATGCGAGTACTTATGTATATGGATCGTGGTGACTGTAGGGACTTTGAGCAATTTATAATAATTGATTTTAGAGGACGACGGACTCAAAAGCCAGTTTCATAACCGATATGATTGACTTAGGTTACTTTAGAAGAAAAAACATTAAACACCTAGATGTACTTTAACGTTTTACTGAAATTCAAGGCTTTCTTATTCTTTGCCACTACAGCCATGGGTTGGTCTGGATCGAGAACATTAAACTTTGCCTTTTAGAGCTCTCTCCAGCGCTTCATCGCATGTGGAGACAGGTCGTAAATGCACTTGGTATTTCGATTGAATGTGTGACCGCCCTTTCTTCCGTTTACTGATGGGTCTCGAGTCGAGGGAGGTTTTTGCTGGAGCATTATCTTCCACCCAAACGAAATGACCTAACCAGTGCATTTTTATGCTCCTAGATATATCCTTGTCCAGTAGAGCTTATATAATTCGTGGTTCCATCGTCTTCTGTATTCATCGCTCGCGCGGACGGCTCCAGAGACCATGTAAACCCAAAAAATGAGAGGCTTATGGAGCGTAATTCTTGCTCGTTGATAAGACAATCTGCTTAAAAATTCTTAACCGATCCCATAGTAGCACCTGGTGTCTAGAGTTATTCTGCGCTTGATTTGAGCCTTTAAAGATTTTTGATGGAATTTATGCTGGTCCCAAGATATAAAAAGTTCTTAATTTCTTATTTTCAAATTTCTTAATTTTCAAATTAATAACTGTCATGAGGAGCCTTTGTGTGTGGCCTCCAGGTACTTTTTCTTATCGTTTATCACAAAGCCAACCCCCTTCGCTTCGTTATCGAGGCTGGAAAGGCTTCGTGGCTCTGTTGCTAAGGCCTACAATGTCAATATCATTTGCATAACTCAGTAGCAATGTACTTTTAAAATAGACAGTGGCACTGCGGTTCAGGTTAGCGGCACGTATAACCTTTTCTAGGGTTTTGACGGAGTTTATGATTTTGCTCAACATCATTCTGCATATTCGTATGAGTTTCGCAGTTTAAAGTTTCTGTCGCTAAAATATCGGGCCCTGGACCTTTTTTTGTTCTTATGCTAACTTAGAGCTATGTTTACCTCGTATTGGGGGAGTGGCATTACGACAATGTTGTCACGATAGATTGGTTGTCCGTCGCTATCGCCATTTAGTAGTATGAGTAAGAAATATTCTCTCCAAATTTCGAGTTTATTCTGGGTGTCAGTTATCAGGTTTCCATTTCTGTCTTTACAGAAACCTGTACGGGCTTGAAATCATTTGGTTGGTGCCGTAACTTCTGGTAAAATTTTGAGCCGATATCCTGCTATACAGCATTTTAAGCTTTTCGCGCCAGGACGCTTTATAGATGTTTAGATGCTGAAACCTGTTGCCACAAACTGTCATTTTACGGCACGGCGTAGTCAAATACCCCCTTTCCATTGTCGGAGCTGTTGTCCTGAAAGGTTCATTTTCCAACCGTCGAAGCACTTCTCATACAGCGTTCGTCCGATCATAGAAAATTATAATAAATATTATTTCGCTATAGATTTACGTAAGTGTGTGGATATGCTAATTAAATTGTATATAATATAAACAACATTGATTGAAGTAAAATATTAATTTCGGATATTTATTTTTTATTTCAGAAATTCGCGATATACTATGTAAAACCTTTCCATCACAAAAATTAAGGTAAGTAGAAGTAAGCGTCAAATATGGTATATGAAAAAATGTAGCTTTCAAATTAACAACCAACCCTGCGTCAACATATTTTCTGACGCATGCGCAATAGAGTTTCCTAGTGGATAAATTCTTCCTTCGAGTTAAAAAACGCTGTTGTAACACCTTATTTTGGTTCTCTATACATTACTTTAATTGAGTTGAAGTCTTAAGTTTTAAAAATACAAGAAAAAATGAGTTTTTTATTTGTTATTTGAACCATTCACAATGGTTACGCTAATCTGAAATATATAAAACAGAACTTGTTTGCATTGAATATAGCGGTAGATGAGTTATCCGCATACTCTTCTGAACTAATTTAACCCCACAACTTTGTTGTTGCCTTTACGTGCGGGATACTGTTAAGAAATATTGGCTTTTAGTAGTCATTTTTGGGATTACCTAAAATGAGTGGGAACTTTGTGCGCCTTTTGTCTTAGCTGCCACAGCGGTCGCCAATCATTCGTGATATCTCCCCGTTTCTGTTTAACTTCTACATCTCGAAGCTTCCTCAATCTTCTTGGTAGGCGTAGTCACCGCTTATGCGATTACAGCCGAGTTAACAACCGCGCGCCAGTCGTTTCTTCTTTTCGCTACGTGGCGCCAATTAGATATTCCAAGTGAAGCCAGCTCCTTCTCCACTTGGTCCTTCCAACGGAGTGGATGTCTTCCTCTACCTCTGTTTCCCCCGGCGGGTACTGCGTCGAATACTTTCAGAGCTGGAGTGTTTTCGTCCATCCGGACAACATGACCTAGCCAGCGTAGCCGCTGTCTCTTAATTCGCTGAACTATGTCAATGTCATCGTATATCTCGTACAGCTCATCGTTTCATCGAATGCGATATTCGCCGTGGCCAACGCGCTAAGGACCATAAATCTTTCGCAGAACTTTTCTCTCGAAAACTCGCAACGTCGACTCATCCGTTGTTGACATCGTCAAAGCCTCTGCACCATATAGCAGGACGGGAATTGTGAGTGACTTGTAGAGTTTGGTTTTTGTTTGTCGAGAGAGGACTTTGCTTCTCAATTGCCTACTCAGTCCGAAGTAGCACCTGTTGGCAAGAGTTATCCTGCGTTGGATT
>NW_017537545.1:657579-677557 GCF_001853355.1 Bactrocera latifrons | reverse complement strand
AGATTGTGGGGTCGCCTTTTTTGAGGATTGGGCATAGCACACTTAAATTCCAATCGTTGGGCATGCTTTCGTCCGACCATATTTTACAAAGAAGCTGATCGTATAAATTATATTATTTCTGTGCCTATTCTGTAGCATTAACTCATGTTCTTGGARCGCTATCATTTATTTAGATCGCACAACATTCTTATAAAAACACACAAACATTTTAAAGTAGACCATAAAAAATTCCAAATCTCTAAAAGTGCTGAACAAATGTTTGCTTAATTCATTTTGTAGGCGTATCGTGTTAATCGCTTTCACACTTCACCTTTTAATGATCGGCAATCTCTTGTAAAAGCTTTCCAGGCGATAATTAAGCGAAAGACGAAAACAAAGCGAACATTCCCGGATACTCTGTTTAATTAGTTGAAATAACTTAATTTTTTGAGAAAATTGCCATAAACTTTTCAACAATACTATGACACCGCGCCTCGCGCCTCGCGCTTCATAAATCTCATAAGCACTCTCTAACGAAACAATTTCCATTTCGAAAAACAAACAAAAAGAAAATAAATATTTGTTGCGCATTCCTCGACATGCAATAAACATACAAACACATGTGTGAGCATAATAATGCACTTTTTATTTATTTATTGAATTTTTGTCGGTTTGTTTCCCCTCTGCAATTAGCCGTTGAAGAGCCAGTCGCGCCAAGCAGTGGCAACGTCGCGAGTGGCTTTAGTTTGTCTAGCTGCATTTAGTGGCGGAGACTCAGTGCAGCCTTTCAGTGCAATTCACACTCGACACATTGTGTCTGTCAGCGGCGCGCCACAGCCTCGTCACCGTCCCGCAGTGTTTTTGTTCGTAGCTAAGGGCCCCTACGCGCTCTCCGCTGTCGTCGACTTGGCATTGGGTGCAAGAGCAAACGCGTGCCGACGCTAAGTAAATGAGTACGTTTATATGTACGTGGCGCTCACAATTTGATTTGCAACATTTTGTCTACACTACAACAATAAAAGTAACAAAAAAGCATTTATAAACAACATAATATAGTAAAATGTTGTTGAAGCGCAAGAAATCGCGTTTGAATCATAATACGTTTCTTTGGTGCGAACGTGTTGAGCGTCGTTTAGCTCTTTCATAGACGCTTGTAAATAACAAAGAGCTCTTGCGTTCACAGAATCGTAGTAACGGGTGATAGAGGTTCATTTCTAAATAGCCGTTTTAATATTGCCCTTAGCATCAATAATGTTAGGAATTTCGTCAAAGCACACTTAAGCCTGAATAATATTTACAATTGTTTAACTTTACTCGTATTACGAAAATTCACCGACGGTGGAATGTGGATTCGGTGCCATTCGCAGCTACTTGGACCGACGTATGGAACGACCTGGCACATTTTACGTGGAGATCTTAAATTAAAAGCGTATAAAATACAGCTTGTGCAAGAACTAAAGCCGTTCGCTCTTCCCAAGTGATCTTCCTTCGTTCTATGGGCTCTTGAAAAGTTCCAAGAAGATCTGAAGTTTTCGAGCCAAATTTTGTTCAGTAATGCGGCCCATTTCTGGCTCAATGGGTATGTAAACCAGCAAAATTGACACACTTGGGACGAAGAGCAACTGAAACGATGTCATTTCATCGTACCACGATAACCGACTACTTGATGCCTGAAATTGAAGTTCGTGATCTCGGCAACATTTCATTTCAACAAGACGGCGCCACTCCCCACACATCGCCTCAATCAGTGGATTTATTGCGATATCACTTCGGTTAGCAGATAACTTTACGTTTTGGGCCGGTCGGTTGGCTACCAAGATCCTGTGATATCACTCCGTTAGACTTTTTTGGTGGGATATGTAAAGTCTAAAGTTTATGCGGAAAATCCCGTTTTGATTCAGGCCTTGGTGAAAAACAGCACGCGTCATTCGCCAGTTACCAGTCGAAAATCTCAAACGAGTTATCGAAAATTCGACTCAACGGATGGACCATAGGAGGCGTCCTTAAATCTTAAATTTTTCAAAATGACCTAGGTTGTGGTTTCTGAGTTATCTTTCGATTCTTTGGGAACCCCAACAGAAGAATTCTTAACCGTAGCTTCGTCTAACATTGGATAAACTGAAATCTTTGGTTTTAAGGGGTTTGAGAAGCTTGTTAAGTTCAATCTTACTGCCCTTCGCAACATTTACGATCATTAATAAGATCTTAGCCACTGTCTTGTACAATTTCCTCGAATACCTCTAATTCACTTTTTTCTTGGTACGTAATCGTACCCATAAAAAAGGCAGCGAAATGTGAGGGATCGCTGATCGAGCCAGCTACTTGTTGCATACAGATGTGTTCAAAAAATAAAGGAAATTTGAAAATTTCGTTGGTTTGGAGAGTCTAACTGTCAAAAAAATTTTCAGTTCATTCTTGATAAAATGACAATACTATGGCGATCGTAGCCTCCATATTCGCCATTTGTGTGACGTTTTTCTATTTGCAAAAATAAGGATAACCTGAAAGTGCCGTCGTTTAAAAAGATAAGTAGATGAAAATCGCTGAAAGACCTAAAGGCTATCCCATAAATCCAGTTTGAGAAGTGTTTTAATGATTGAAGAAAGCGCTGGCGTCATTGCATTATAGCGAATGGAGACAATAGTATTGAGAATATCTTAAAGAAAAAATGTGTAATAATAACGCTTTAATTCTAAGAATTAGAGATGAGAGGTCGGTAATACTAGGGTTCATGTCTGTTCATGAGGTATATTTCACATATGACTAACTAGAATTGGTGCTGTCGTCTGTCAAGGCTTTATGCTCTCCATAACAGCATTTCGTAATTGTAGTTTAGCTTCGACTTTTAACTCATACAACCCACAGTGCACCACTTTATTAAGCAACACTGGCTAGTGTGAGTTTATATATGCTCACCACGCGAGGTTATTGATGATGAAAGAGCTCCCCATGGCGCTTACTTCTTGATTTCTAATGGGGGACCAATTTGTATGGCTGCTCTACTGGCCTTCTACGGCTGGATAAGATTGTCTGGCCCACATCTTGTCACCTCCAACACTGCTCGCTTCGGCGCTGCTAATACACGATATGAATACGAATGACGGGCGAACGGGCGATGTAAAAATGTGCAGACTAGGGCAGTTTGATAGTTCAGTGATGTTTTGAGTGATAGTTATTTTAGTATATTTCTGACTTAGTTGCTTGTTAAGTATGAGTGCTTGTCCATTGTTCTTATCTTCGAATCTTCCTTCAAAAACTAAACATCCAGTAAAGTTCTAGTTACTTAAACCTTGAACAAGTAATATTAAGTTTGTAACACCTAAAAGGAAACGTAAAAAACTTCATGAAGTTCATATATAATGTAAATGAGCAGCGTGACGAGCTAGTATATCGAGTGTAGTTTTTCAATGTTTGAAGTATCGATCTGAAATTTTGCACACGTCATTTTCTTTCTATAGAATATAGCTGCCATACAAACTGACCGTCAACATAAAGTCCTTGTATGGCCAACTCTTTTATTTGACGAAATATCTTCCTCCAATTATGCAAAGGTTACTGTCTTAGGAAACGGTGCAATCGTCGAAGATATTGTTCAGATCGAGTAACTAAAGCATATAGCTGCCTCTCCCTCAGCTTCCCCCAACGGATACTGCGTCAAATACTCTCAGAGCTGGATTGGTTTCATTCATACGGACGACATGTTTTAGTCAACTTAGGCTATGTCTCACAACACCGACTCATCAGACGTTGTCATCCTCCATACATCTGCACCATATAGAAGGACGGGGATGATAAGTGACTTACAGAATTCGGTCTTTGTTCGTCGAGAGAGGACTTTACGTCTGAATTGCGGACTTTTTCTGAAGTAGCAACTGTTGGTAAGTGTTATTCTGCGTTGAGTTTCGAGGCTGACATTGTTGTTGAGTTTAATGGTGTTTCCAAGATACACGAAATTATCTACGACGTACATGTTATGCCATTTGCTTCGCTTCTTTGTCCAACCTGCAAAAAGCAGAAATGCGCCAATGATATCGATGTCTTCGGTTGTATCGCTCTTATAGAATATTTTCTATTCTGCTGTATAGCTCGACTTATTTTTTCCAGCAGAAGATTGAAGAAGCTAAATTTCTCCAGCCGGCAGAAACTGCGTTTGGTATTGAACGGCTCGGAAAGATTCTTTCTAATCCTGACGAAGCTTTCGGTGCGGCTCGTGTGCGTCCATCCTCGTTTCGCGGATCTTTTCCAAGATTGGCGTATGATGAATATCTGGTCAGTTGTTGATTTTCCATGCCTGAAGCTGCACTGATAAGTTTCAATAAGTTTGTTAACATTGGTACATTCGTAAGAATTTTATATGCGATGTTGAGGAGGCTTATCCCACGGTAGCTGATGTCGATTGTGGGGTCTCCCTTTTCGTGGATTGTGCTATGAAAACTTAAATTGCCATTGTCGGGCATGCTCTCGTTCGATCACATTCTAAAAAGAATCTGAAGCATGCACTTATGACAAAAGCTCGGCCAGAAATCCATCAGCTTCGCCGCTTGGCGTTTTTTTTATACTCTCGCAACAAAGTTGCTAAAGAGAGTATTATAGTTTTGTTCACATAACGGTTGTTTGTAAGTCCTAAAACTAAAAGAGTCAGATATAGGGTTATATATACCAAAGTGATCAGGGTGACGAGTAGAGTAGAAATCCGGATGTCTGTCTGTCCGTCTGTCCGTCCGTCCGTCCGTGCAAGCTGTAACTTGAGTAAAAATTGAGATTTCATGATGAAACTTGGTACACGTATTTCTTGGCTCCATAAGAAGGTTAAGTTCGAAGATGGGCAAAGTCTGCCCACTGCCACGCCCACAAAATGGCGGAAACCGAAACCCTTTAAAGTGCCATAACTAAGCCATAAATAAAGTTATTAAAATGAAATTTGGCACAAAGGATCGCATTAGGCAGTGGCATATTTGGACGTAATTTTTTTGAACTGGGCGTGGTGCCGTCCCCTACTAACTTTTTTGTACAAATCTTGAAAACTACTATAGCTATGTCAACCAAACTGTATAGAGTCGTTTCTTTTTGGCATTTCCATATACAGTTCAAAAATGGAAGAAATCGGATAATAACAACGCCCACCTCCCATACAAAGGTTATGTTKAAAATCACTAAAAGTGCGTTACCCAACTAACAAAAAACGTCAGAAACACAAAATTTTACGGAAGAAATGTCAGAAGGAAGCTGAATCCAGGTTTTTTTTTAAATTGAAAATGGGCGTGGCGTCGCCCACTTGTGGACTAAAAACCAWAATCTCAGGAAGTACTCGATCGATTTCAATGAAATTCGGTACACAATATTTTCTTAACACGCTGATGACATGTACCAAATATGGGTGAAATCGGTTCACAACCACGCCTGAAATCTCGATTATCACTTTATCATACGAGAGTATAAAATGTTCGGTGACACCCGAACTTAGCCCTTCCTTACTTGTTTTTTTTCGGCATGGTCAGGCAATAGAACATCATTTTCAGCGTCATCGATTGCGGAATCGGGTTCTCTATAGTATGCTGCGGTCTTGAAACCTTCCGTTAGTCGCTGCATCTTGTCGTTATACTCACGAGGTTTAGTTGTTTTTTATATTTTGGAGTAAAATCAAATGATTTGTTTTTTTTTTTTTTTTTTTATTTACGAGCTGATTTCTTACTGGGTAAACCACTGGTGACTTATTAAACCGCCCTCATATTGCTTCCTCTACATATCGCTGGTCATATGTGCGTATTTATCAGACTGCTGCCTCACCGTTTTCTCGTCTATTATTGTTGCGCGTCATGTATTGCCCTGATTATTATTGTTGTTTTTCTTTTATTGTAATTTTTGTTGCTGTTTTTTTTGTTGATAAGACCAGTTCACAAGTTTGGTGTTATTTTTTGCTGCAAGTAAATTGTTGCTTCGCACTTCGATTCTTCTCCGCTTTGCCTTACACATTTTCTATTGTGTGGCATTGTTTATTGGTTGAATTGTTTTGCCACACAATTTTTCTATTATTCTCACAGCGACGCATTTCAGTTCATGCGCTTATAGAATGCTGCTATGCCTTGGCCTGTAGGTAGAGGGTTCCAATCAGCCAGACAAGAAAAATTTAGCAGCAAATTTAATGTCCAACGGCGTGTGTAAGAGTTGCCGCGGGCGAAGTGGAAGCGATACGTGGGCGCTGACGTAAACGGATATCGGTTGCATATGCATGACTTTGCATTTTTTCCGCTTAACAAAGTGCCGTTATATAGCACAGGTTCAATTGCATTTTTTCATTCAACCAAGTGATGCGTCTCGACAGCCTCCCACTGCCTGTGAGTAGTGTGGAAATTCCATTGCTGAAAGAATTCTTTCCGTATGAGTAAACTTGTTTGTGTGGGCGAATGCGTTGTGTTCTGGGCGAGTGAGCGCTTTCGTGTAGATGATGGTCTCAGCGCTGCAAAGTCGATGCGCTCAGCTCACCAATAACGGGAATATTTTTGTACGAGCGTTGGTGCTATGTGTGGGCGCTGGATTGTAGCTAGGAAATGTATGGAGGTGCCTGTATTCTTTATGGCTGTATTAGCGGTATCGATAATCTCAATCAACAAATGTTTATAAATAAATACAGTCAAGTATGTTATTTTCTAACTATAAGCTGCAATCTGCGGCTGAGAGAGTTCTAATAATCTCGCGCTTATATTTTCTCTTTTGTGGCCTTTGGTCAATACATCACAAACCTTTATTTCTTTTGTACATAATACTATCTGTCAGCTTTCTTTTGTGACTCACTAAGCCATCAGCTGCAAAAATTGAAGTGGATTTTAAAGAGAAGCGTAGAGTTCTCTACAAATATATCTTAAATACATTCAGCGTAATATTAGCCTAAAATTTATTTTCGAGAAAGGTAATTTTGGTAAATTTTATTGGCTTCCTCTAAAAAATAAAATCATGCAACAGATTCTTAGAATGAGCAGGTTAGGTTAGGCTACCTCGGATGGTTGATCCTTCAGCATGGCTGTTAGGTACAGCCTTTCGTGATACCAAACAAAAAACTATTGTAGTTTGTTATCAGCTATCGGCAAGACGCTCTGAACCTTCTTCTGAGGTGTTTTATTTGTTGTGTCAGGCACTCAGACCAGTCCAATCATATAATACTGGATATAAGGGGTATATACATCCCTTCGTTAGGTTTGGGCGCGCAGTTAGTGAACCATAGCCCAATATCGCCGCCGTAAACTGTGCGAGCATTGCAAAGTGTTCAGGCTCTTAGTCATCTTGGGTACTTTAGTTATCTTAGTATTGGGGCAGCTTTCGCGGCCATACACTTTGCGCCTATGTCCACTGGTGCAAGGCGCTCAGAGCCATAATTGGTGTAGTTCGAAATACCCGCAAACACCTATGAGAGCACCGCGTTGAACACTTGCCATTTTTTTCGCATTTGTATGCAGTATTTTAGAGTCGATGCCTTTCCATATTGGGTTTCCACAACAGCTGTCAAGGATAAATCCCTTTAGAACTTAGTTTTGTCAGCAAGCTAAAGAAGAATTTTCGCCTAGGCCGTTGTTTGAGACTTATCAATGTTTCGGCTTAAAGACGATTATTAAAGTTTTGCAATACCCATGATAGCATTATTAATACATGTACATGCGTCTATTAAAGAAAAAATAAAATAAAATATCAATATCAGCTCAACATTCATCTGATGAAGTTCTTTCTAAAATCACACGTTCTTACCTTAGGCCGGACAATATTCACAATAAATCTGTTTTCTTACTGAGGTTCTTAAAAATTGTCTGTGGACGGCCAGGACGTTGGAAATAGCAGAGTTGAGAGTAGATTGTAACCGGAAACCGTTCTAAAGGCTAATCTAATATGTATCTCAACATATCATGTCCTTAGATTACGTTAGATCCGTTAACAGCAAATCATTCAAAAGCTAGCGATCTCTTTTGCCCAAACTTTGCTTGAAGTTGTATTTGGTTAAGGATTTTCCTCTGATGTGGATCGTTTTGACAATGAAATAATTTATAATTTTCACTTTGGGTGTATAACATAATACCAGCAATCAAAGGAACACCGACTATGTTGCCTGTTATATTTTGGGACTGACCACGCAAACTCAAGGTTTTGTATAAAAAAAAATATTATTTGTCAAGCAATCGTCACGAAATTCGGCGTAGATTATTCATCCAAGGCACTGCTACAATTTCCGATCGGAGCACTATAGCTTATAGCTGTCATGCAAATTGATCGATATAAATCAGAATAAAAATCATTTTAAACCATTTTTTGCTGTAGCAAATTCCCTGGTCAATATTTTAATTAATTTTTTTGAATATCGAGCGGAGATATGATACATTTTTTAACCTAGTCATGGCGTATCTGTCCGCTCTCACTACTTTCGTACACATTTACAACGTCAAATTTGTGTGGTGCAAAAATATACATATATATGTACGGTTTCTGTTGCGGGCTCCTCGTTGCCTTGTCATAATAGTTTTGCACAACTTGTCATCTAAACGCGAATGTGTGATCAATTTTATTTTCTATCAAAAATATAGTGTATATATAAACACATCCATACATATATACACATTTTGCTGTTGTTGTAATACTAATGCTTTTCATAACTCCGTTTTGCCGTTTGCCAATACCAGAAACATAACCGCATCACATAATGCTGACAGGGGGGAAGGTGAAGGCAAATAGTTGAACGCCATCGGCAATAACAAATACGCGAATGATACTCGCTCGAACATAACGCCGTTCAATGAATATTTACTTTGCGCAAACAAAAAAGTTACGCCAATAAAAAGTTACATTAAACTTTATGCTTAGGAAAGCGTCATATGTTCTACATAATACGTGCAATCGTGCAACGTGATGTGGCTGCCACATTGGTTTGCAGCAGTTGGCTGTTTACACCGAATGCAACCACACACATACTTATGTTCTTTACATACAAATGTGCATATGTGTGTGAGGCATATTTGGTATCTATATGTGTGTGCGCGTACCTCATGTCCGTTTTATAGTATTGGCCCACCTCTGTCGCCGCACTATTTCCGTTTTCTATTGCATCCTTTGCCAACATCTCAACGCTCGCACAATAGGGTTGCCAAGCGCAGTGCTGACAACAGCTTTTTATATTTTTAAGTGTTTGTGTGCATAACAGCGTCTGGTATTGTCATATAGACTCTTGCTTTGCCTGAGGACATGTTTATGTTTTGAATGAGTTTCGTTTCATTAATTAACATAATTACGTAAATAAATAATGCGGTAGCCGAAAAGGTAGTCCAACTGTTGGTGTGTGATGACAAGGTGCATGGAATGAATATGATGTTAGGAGAGTAAAAACTAAAGGGTGATCCATTTCAAAGTTCCCTACTTTACTAAAGAATAAACACAAAAACTTCAAATTCAATAAATCTTATTTATTACCATTCGTGAGAAAATTTGAATATATGTGAAAATTATCTCCAATTTTTGAATAACATAATCACAAATAACGAGTTATGGATCTTTGAGTACGATACCGAGGCAAAGAGGCAATCTTCCGAGTAACATACGCCGGCGTCTCAAGCAAACATTTTGAGACGACAGAGGGAATCCCAGCAGCATGCACCTTGAATGATTTGTAAATGTTTTTCAGGCGTAGATCTTTCCTTGATAAAATGCCAAGCAATACTGAAGACAAATGACTTGACAGGTTGACAATACTCATATGTGATCTGTCAAAAAAAGGCTATTGGAAAAATACCTCCATTGGATCACCCGTTATAAACATAATAGAGCTAGGTGAAGATTTTGCGCGGTTATTTCGAGGCGTATTTGGTGGTTAGGAAAGGTCGATTTGGGTTCGGAGTAAAGTTTTGACCCTTGAGCCCAAACATATTAGTATATATTTTTTTTGTGTTTTCTAAGAATGTGAATAAATCTACCGGATATACATATATCGCAAAATTTGCTTTTTTAGACTGTAATACTAGCTGTTGCCCATAATTTACAGATATTTTCCTTAGCCTTAGTTAAGGCAACGCATTTGCTCGGAATTTAGTATGGAACCATAACTTTTTTCTTTCAGCAATTGCCGGTATTAACAAATGTTTTCGAAAAGATATCATAGTGGACTAAAAACTAAACGAAATATATGTATGGTGTTGAACATTTTGAAATTTTCCCATAACAAGAGAACATTATTTTAACGTACAAAATGTGTGAATATAATGATAAATTCAGGACCAATTCACTTTTTCTCGATATGGTCACCTTTTGCTTTAACTATGGCCTTGAGACGGTCAAAAAACGAATCACAAGCTGCACGAATGTGACTTGCCGGTATTTTGGCCCACTCACGGACAATGACTTTTTTCGTCATCTCGAGACTTGTGTATTTTTTACTTCGGACCTTGTTCTCCAAAATGGCCCAGAGAGAATAATCCATTGGATTCGCATCTGGTGAATTCAAGAGCCATTGTATGGTCGTAATGAAGTTTGGAACGTTGTTTTCAGCTATTCTTGATTCACTCGCGTTTTGTGAGACGGTGCTATCTCTTCTGGAAACGTCCATGGCTTGCGACCGAAGTGTTTGTTTGCCCACGGCTTCAAAGCAGCCTCCAGAACACTTTCCCGATAATATGTCGCATTTATTTGACGACCGGCTCGATGAAAACAATTGAAGAGCGCCCATTTGCGGTGAAAGCGGCCCAAACCATTATTTGTGGCGGGTGCTGCCTCCTGGTGGCCAACCGATGGCTTAGATTCTCGTATGAACGGTCGGTTAGGTAAACGCTATCGTTTTGAGAGTTTATGAATTGCTCAATTGGAAAAATTTTTTCGTCAGAAAACACAATGTTCAGAATTTGACCTCTTTCGGCGAAGCGAATCAACTGCCTCGCTCTCTCAAGTCTTACTTGTTGCTGTTTCGGTGTAAGATCATGGGCCTTTTGGAACTTCTAAGGCTTTAACTTGAGCTCATTTTTCAATATGCGTCGGATGTTGCGATCGGATATTTTCAGTTCTTTAGCCATTTGGTTTGCACTTCGTTGTGGATTTCGCTCAAGTCGCTTCTTCATTTTCCGAACCATCTCACGTTGCAGTCTTTTGATGACCAAATCCATGGCGTTTTGCGATTCTACCAGTATCTTTGCAACGAGTGACGAGTTCACGAACAATTGCTGGCTGTGATTTTCCAGCTAAACATAAAGCAATCACATTATTACGTTCGAATTCAATCGCTGATCTTGATTGTACACTTGTGAACTATACTCCGAACTGTCATTCAGCAAATTTATAAACAGCTGATGCCAGTGCGACAGCTGCTCGAACGGTCTGAAGTAGGTTACACTTCGAGTGCCGGACCCTGTTTAAGTATTAAATACCTTAGTAATCTAGCTGCTAATCAAAGAAAAATCTGTTCTTCAATTTAGAGTTAATATGCTTTTGGAGAATAGTTCCTAAAAGCTCTATGGGAAATTATAGTTTGAAACAGCAATAGCTCTTTGGATTACTATCTTTTATCTTACCAAAATAACGTTTTCTGAAACAGATTTGGCAGTTATTTCGATACTCTTTAATCTTCACCCTGCCCTGCTCTTGACCAATAATGTCCATTAGCGTGGTAGTAGTTTCGAATGAAGCGAGGTCATTTATCAAATATATTACAAATTGAGTAGCCTAATTTCCCATTATCCACTGTCTTTCCTTTCACTGCCTACTAAAGGCCTTTTTGTTGCTGTTAGACTTCACGATTTTTGGTTGCATTCCAAAAATGTTTGCGCTGAAAAAGTAGCCGCTTCCTCTTTGCCCAATGCTATTTGTCAAAATAATTGTGTTGAGGTTGTCTAGGTCGTTTACTTGAACTGTAGGTCATTGTTGCTGTTATGACGTTGTTATTATTGTTGCATTGTGTATTGTTTTGTTACTTCTTTTTTTGTGCTCTATGTTCTAATAGCGTGACTGTAGTTCAGCGCTTGCAGGCTTTGGGGGGATTATGTGCATGAGCATGTGTCGCCTGCTGGCGTAGCTTCCACACATATCTATGTCTAAGTCAATTTCGCCAAACGCCGGAAATATGCGGAACAATATAGAATTGCAATATTTTATTCCGACTTTAAAGTTCCGAGCAAACATATGCATTTCGTACATACCGTTATATATATAAATATATTTGACATATATTTGCATTAATTGTAGCGTTTTGAAAAATATTTATTTACTGCTGCGCATCCATTTTTATTTGCACTTGGGATTTATTGCTGTTTGCGCTAAGCACTCTCACAGCATTTTTCTAAAACATGTTTTCGCACATTTCATTTAAGCATCGAAAAATCCACCATTTTTTATATTTTATATATGAATTCATGCATTTATGTGCCGGAGGGAAACTTAGCAGTGAATATGGTGCAGTTCGCGCAGTGTTTCGGCAAAGTGAATAGTATTTCTATTACCCAGTTCACGTTCTTTAAACTGCCATTACCTTACTTTTACGAAAATAAGTTTCAAAAAGATGTTCTAATGAACAACTAGAATTTGAGCTAGTCCTTTATGAGCAGGTTTTTTAAAAACCAGGTTCTGAATTTGCGGTTTACAACGCTAAGGAGGGCAGTTCTCAATCTTTGGAGGCCTTATAGAGTATAAGACTCAAAAAATTAGAGCACTACAAAAGTTCAGATGATGAACCTAATTTTCGACGGTTTTCAATAAATTGATTTTGACATCCGTTGAGTTGACTTCCCGTTGGAGTCATATATTGTCCAAGTCCATATTATCCAATTCCGCCAAAAAATATTCGGTAATCATTGAGCGTTAGCGATTCCCATTCACAGTAACTTACCGGTCTTGATCATCACGGAATAAGTACGGCCCAGTGACCCCGCTCCGGCCCATAAACCCCACCAAAGCGTAATTTTTTCGGAATGCCATATTGACTCATGGAGTACATGTGGATTACTGGCTGACCATAATCGAATGCATACACTTTTTGTTTATTGACGAAGCCATTCTGCCAGAAATTAGTCTCATCGCTAAAGATGTTTTTCGATGAAAATTCGGATCATTTTCAAGTATTGCACAGCCCAATTTAGGAAATATACGACGATTCTGGTGACCAAGCGGCTTCAGTTCTTCTCATCAATTTGATCTTGTAAGGATGTAAGATCTTTTTGCAAAATTCACCACAACGACGTCACAGAGATGACGAACGACCTGTGATAGACAGATTTATTCCTCAATCAACAGCAATATTTTCTACACGTGAACATTTTGTACTGTGCCCGTGGATAAAAATGTTTCCGCTAGACACTCAATTGTTGATCTGACAGGACGATTAAGACGACCATAAATTGGACGTAACTCTCTTAAAGTTAAGGCCACTGACCCAGAATTTCGGTAGTAAATTTTAATAATTTCGTCTCGTTGTTGGATCATATATCCTTCCATGATGAAATGGGAAACCTTTCTGAAGAGAAATGTCTAAAGATCGGGAATCATATGGCGTCGTTTGTTGTCCCTATCAGTCTAATTTTTGACTTTACTGTAAAGTTTGATATTTTTCTTGTTATAACCTCAGAACGCTTTGACATAAGTACGTGCGCTATTTGTGTTCTTTACAGTAACTTAAAAAATGCACCTCGAAATTTTAAGGTTTACATTTTATAGTATCCTAGTATTCATTTGTCAAGGATCTATGTAAACACCACGGGGAATGTTCTCATGGCGTTTTATTATAGAGGGATGTTTTAAACTAATCTATGTTTTATAAGTATTTAACTAGCTTTGAAACTAGTTTCAAATGGACCACTTATCAACTATTTTTAATATCAAAACCTTGTCCATATATTCTAAGTGTATATTCAGAAATATTTATTTTTCCATATATAGTAGTGAGTACATAAGGCAATATTTATTGTATTAACTAGCAAATACTTTTTCACCCGAATTTTGAAAAGCTTTCAGTTATCCATTGCAACAAAAGCAAAAACAGCAGTTGTAATAGGTGCAATCGAGCGGTGCAAATTTGATCTGCCATTTCATACCTGCCGTGAAAAGCATTTGTAAGCGGATTTGAAGGGAATTACAACATTACTTCGAAGTATTATTTTTATTGCTTTAATTTTATGACCGTATATGTTGAAGCATAGAAGTATTATAACGTTGTTGGACACAATCACTGTGTGGTATTAGAAATCGAATTGCGTTTAAAATTTAAATGAAGTGCATATATGTATATGTAAACTTGTTGCATCATTTTGTTTAGTGTAAAATGGTCTCTCACAGGAGGAGACTCACATGATTTACTCATGATCTGCGTCCCGCTGAGTCCATTTCTCCAATTTGCAGAAGGTGGGATCTAAAAGGTGCCCGGTCTTCTACAACCTCAAAGTAGCCCTGTGTGGTTTGTGTTCCAAGACCTAAAGTGTTGCTCTATGGTCCGTTGCTTCAAACAAGCCTTGAAGCAGATCAACACTGCCATTTCATGACTGCGTACCCAGATGATATAAACTGGGATAACATAGAGTAATGAGACTTAGTGTTGTCGCTACGGAGTGCCTTAATTGCCTTGTCGGCCTGAAATACTGAAATGCCGTCATTTAGTTTGAAGCTACCTTTGCATATGAATTACTACAAAAGAAGCCCGCTCCTGTGCCTGTTTTCAGTCTTTGACATGTCGGTGAATATGTAGATCTAATATAGAATATTGGAGAAGAAGCCCGCTCCTGTTCCTGTCTCACTGTTGTTTGATCCGTCGGTGAATATGTAGATCTTACTGTTGGAACACAGCATCAGTATTCTTGAATGCACCTTCTGCGTTATCAACCTATTTCCCTTTGACGTACGCCTGCTGCCTGTATTCCAAACGAATTTGTCGTTTGATGAGATCGTAGATTCTTTTCAATACCTTTTAGTAGGAAGGATGTCAAACTAAATTGTTTGGTCTGTAAAATTGCAAAGGGTAATTTTCCTTTCCGATTTCGGTAAGAAGATAACTTTGGCCTCCTGCCATAAACGCGGCGTGTCCGCTAAAATATTCCAGATTACTGGCTGTTTTGAAACTTTTGAAGCTACTAACCGCGTTGATACCTATGTCTTGAGTGAAAACCAGTTCATCTGGTATTTATGAAGGCTCTGCGACAGTTCCGTCGAAGGTTCTTTAGTTCCCCATTCTTTCAAGGTTTGTCTGTGGTGGAGCCTGTCGTATGTTTCGTATGAGGCATGCGGTTGCAAAGGCACTAAAAATAACGGGGTTTGCAATAGGGACGCTACAAACGTAGGCCGATAGGGGCAGCAAACGACGCCATATTTTCTCTCGCTCTTTTGACATTTCTCTTCAATAAGGTTTCCCATTTCATCACAAAAAAGATATAGGATCCAACAACGAGTTCGAGATTATTAAAATTTGCTACCGACATTCGGAGTCAGTGACCTTAACTTTAAGGGGTTACGTGGGTTTGAAATTTTCCAAAAATCGTTTTTTTTTTGTTTGCTTTATTAAATTCTACAATACCTCTAGCCTTAAATTTTAAAGTTGACCTGAGTAATAATATCTGAGATACAGCCTTGAGAACTTATGCACTCAAGGCTAGCTGCGCTAAGTGCCCTGTCCTTAAACACGTTTTTCTCGAAACTGTCGGTGTTTTTGAAGTCGGTGGACAGGATTTCTCGAAAAGTTATCGACCGATTTAGTTCGTATTGTGTACACGTTTTTGAAATATTATTATCATGTGATTGCACGAAGGATTTTTTTTTTTKTTTCATTACAACTTATTTTTCTGACCAAAAGATGCGGAAAATTTTACCAAAAATTAGATTTTTTTGTTCATAGCCCGAGAAAAGAAGGACAATTTTAATATTTTTTTTATTTCCTACGTTCAGAAACGATATTTAGATATGTACTAACAGAATATGCTTAGGTTTTTAATTTTATATGAACCAATCATAAGTTATGCTGTCCACGGCGAGAGCACTTTTTTGAGAGACACCCAGGGAAATGCAGTCTCAACGGCCGAATTTTCAACATTTTTGTATCGAAATGTCAGGAGATATTGTTCGAATATATACCTTTGATATAACATATGTATTATATTTTTCAAATATATGATTGCTTGTATTACAAAAAAAAAAATCGTAAAAATACCTTTTTTTTGTGCCTCTGAAACCCACCGAACACCTTAAGAGCGCAACGTCCAATTTATGATCGTCATAATCGTTCTGTTAGATCAACAATTGAGCATCTAGTGGAAAAATTTTAATCCACGGGCTCAGTACAAAAGACCCGTGAGACAAATAAGTGTATTAGTGGTAATTTGTAGACCGAATTCACACTTTTTCGGCATTAAACTATACTAGATCCAATATTATAAGTTCAATTATTGTTGCCAATATATTGTTTATACATCCTGACTGGTTGAAGAGGTGCCGAATGGATTCGTTCGCAGCAAATTTGATATCTTAATTTAAAGCTTAATTATAGCACTCTTCGCTTGATGGCATTTAGTTGGCATGTCAATATTTCGATTAAACACATCTGCAATAGCGCAATAATGGGGAGCGCCAGATGTCAGTAAATTAGTAAAAATTTGATATATTTTCTTCCATTTACTTTGAGAATTTATCTAATATAATTCTCTTATTTTTTTTTTTAATTTTTCTTTTTTTTTCCTGCGAATTCTCAATACACCTCGTTATGCAGTGCAACCCAACTCAATTAATTTCCATTCCAACACAAGTTTTCAAGAATTTTGTTACGTTTCCAACAGCTAAGACCCATAAATGCTCACTTCGATGCTCAGCTGCAGTTTATTGCCCGTTTAATACTCATAAACACTCGTAGGAATATGCAAGAGCTTGAATTTCCAATCAAAGTATCATTTCCAAAACTTTGAACTCACTCTCACCCAAAGGAAATTACTTTTTCATTTTCTTCGTGCCATGGAATATTGGCAATTCGGCTTAAGCTATCAGGCCATTTAAGGACACGTTGCCCTGCACATTTGCCCATTGATAAAGAATGCATATATACTTTGCCTCTAAAACAACTTCGAGTACATAAGGTTCTATAAAGGGAATCCTTTGAAAATAACTTATGTTATTGCCTTTTGCAATTTCAATGCGAATAATGCATGAATAAACACAAACATAGGACGCTTCTATAAGCGTTTGTGTGTGTTTGCTTATTCTTCAACCAAATAGAATACTGAAAATGGCAAATCGATTAGACGGAAAATTTCAGTGAAGCCAATTCACCTTAAGTATGAATCTGACGGGTTAGTTATGAAGTGTACTTAGGATTATTACTAAACATATACGTTGATACATAGAGTGGGTCAAAAAGATTATAAAATCTTATCTTTGCATGGTAAACTGATAAATAGTTAACATTTTTGTAGGGATGAAAAATTTGATATTAATTTGTGATATATTATTATATACATACTAGCGGGTGATCCAAGTAGAGGTACTTTTTTCAATAAACAAGCGGCCATGTTATTTTTTCTCAATATTTCTTTGGAATTTCATCCAGCACAGATTTACGCCTGCACAACGTTAACAAACCGTTCAACTTTATTACGAAAATTCACGTTCTGTAAAGAATGTGTTTCGCGCGCTTTGCTCAACTTACGTTCGCAGCACCGTCACCAATCTTGAGATCCAGCATTCATTATTGCATAATTTTAGACCGAATAGACCACGTCCAGCACGCAGTGAAGAAAATACATATAGCAGCCGCAGCTGAAAGTGTACACGAATACCGTGGATAATCGATTCGGCGAAATCGTATCAAATACAGCTTGTGCAAGAACTGAAGCCATTCGATCTTCCCAAGTGACATCGCTTAGCTCTATGTGTTCTTGAAAAGTTTCAAAAAGATCAAAAGCCAAATTTTGTTCAGCGAACGAGACATCAAAAATTGGTCTGAACGTACGGATCATCTGAGTCGCGGTCAACATTTGAAATAAATGACAGATAACTAATGTTATTTCGAATGATAATAAACATTGCCCATTAGATCGCCCTTTATGAAACTGGGCGATGGTCCATGGCACAACCTAATTATGGATTTATTGTAAATTGTTTCAGAACGCTTCCACTAGTAGAAAAATCGACACACATGCGAAAATGAAACATCAGAGGCCACCTTTATTGAAGTTGTTATGAAATCGAACATCGAGCAACTGAAAACAGAACGCATATCAATAACTGTATACAATATGTACCGATGACGGCTAAATTATACATGACATTACACGCAAAGCTGTCAAAACATATTGTGTATTGTTTGCGCCTTAGTGTTGTATTTGTAATGTAGTATTTTGTTGTAATGCATATGACATACTTATGTCATTTGCACTACATTTGGTTATAGTATATATATTGATACAATATTAGTGTCTGTGAATATATATTTCTGATAATTCTGATGTCTGACTTTGTTATTATTTATAAATAGATATGGCCAACGATAAATAATTGAATATTGAAATTATGATAGAATAAAGCTCACATTATGCTTAGCTATAAATATTCGTTAATACGCATGTACTACAATGCAATTTGTACAGTGCCGAGCATGAAAATGAGGCAGGTAGCAACAGCTGGTGTATTTCGGCAGAAGATCAAAAGTCATGTTTTGAAGCCTAGTGTCAAGTTATCGCTTACTATTCCAGCTTAGCGTGCTTTGGCGCGGCATTAATGAAAAGGATGAAGAAAAAGATACACTATTTTTAAAACAAAACTCTATCCTAATGAAATTTTACTCAAATCGTCGATAATGTGGCTCTTGAAGACCACTTTGCTAGAAGAACAGAGCCGGACAGAAGAAGAAGTATTGTAACAGAAGAACGAAGCATTAAATTGGAATAATTTGTAGATCCAGAAACCGGTATAATGAGAGCTTTTCATATAAAATTGGCATTGTTCAAAATTTTGGTTTCCTTCTTTTTGCGGTGTAAAAATTCGTTATCGTGGAAAAACTCTTTATTTTTCAACATATGTGCCGTTGAGAGTGACTTCCAACTTGTCATTACCATTTTTATAATTCGAGTCCCTAAAGGTCAGATACGGAGTGTACGGTTTATGCAGAATCAATTTAAATCATGAAATTTTCGGACTGATTTTACTATGAAATGAAAACACTTATTCTTAACTCCTTAAGCGAATTTATATGGATCAGCACTAAGCATAAAATCACACCACATCTTATCCACAAAAAATTAGTTTAGAGATGGAACATATCGTTCTTAAATCTAGACTTCTAGACGACCTGCTACTACTAAGCCACTACTGGGTGGTTTTTGCATTGTGAATTCTAAACTGAAATCTGATTTACTGCTATACATTCTAAAACATTATGCTGGTACGCTTTTACCCCAACCTTAACCCCTTTTTATAGAAGTGAAGAGATGTAACTCCTCACAGGAGATTGTCCATGAATTGCTTGGATTTGTTGAGCCTAATTTGCTTTTAGCGTGTTGTCAAAAGATGACGGTAGGACTTTTTTTGGAGATCACCTCTAATAAAATGATCTTGATCTGGTCGGCATATCCATTTCCCTTAACATAATTTTCTATTTTCTAAGGGGAACACCTCCTCTTCTTATGTCCGGTCTTATCGCCTTAGTTATGTAGCTGCTTCGCAGTTGAAGGGATGTATTACCAGAATTAGATATCAAGTCTCTATGAAAACCCGTTGACGTAAACTTCAGCTCGTATTAATATAAACCTCCATCTGGCAATACAAAGAACCTGTATGTCTGGCTATGTATGGCGGGATAGCCAGCCAGTATACCTTGACATACTCAGACGTCATTCTTCACTGCTGTTTCTTGTGTTTTATTTTTTATTATACTCTCTCAACAAAGTTGCTAAAGAGAGTATTATAGTTTTGTTCACATAACGGTTATTTGTAAGTCCTAAAACTAAAAGAGTCAGATATAGGGTTATATATACCAAAGTGATCAGGGTGACGAGTAGAGTTGAAATCCGGATGTCTGTCTGTC
>NW_017537545.1:599662-657322 GCF_001853355.1 Bactrocera latifrons | reverse complement strand
TTCACAACCACGCCTGAAATCTCGATTATCACTTTATCATGCGAGAGTATAAAATGTTCGGTGACACCCGAACTTAGCCCTTCCTTACTTGTTTTTTTATATATATTTTTATTTAAGGAATTATTTAATCATTCAACAGCTGTGGGTCAAAGATTTAGGTGAGATTATTATGAAAAATATTAAGAAGACTTAAGTTCTGGAACAATGAATCTCATTATTCATCACAACAAAGTTTGAGACAATTTTTTGGCGAAGAGAGCGCCTTTTCTCAATATCAGTAAAAATATTCACTCAAGGTCGCCTCAAATAGCTAATATGTCCTAAGCTTTTATCCACCAAAAATTGACAACGCCTGTGGAAGAAATAACTGTCGTTAAGACTAAGAAAGTGAACATTTATTATATTTTTAGTGTGTGTACCCGCCTCATTAATGCAGTAAAATGCCAGACACATTAAGGTGTACTAATAAATATTTATTTATGTCTGTCTGTTTGTCTGCTTCTCTGCCTGGCGGTAAGCGTTCGAGCGCTTGGAATTCGGGCAGGAAAACAAATAATTTCGAGTTGATTGCGAATGAGTCCATGAATTACATAACTTTACCGTTACACGTAGGCCAGGCGCAGTGACAAAAGGCACACCCACACAAAGGAAAACTAAATTTAGCGACTGAAATAAGTGTAGTAATTTGGAGTGTAAGCACACGTGTCCTGTAGTTGGCAGACAAAAGAGCAGCGACACAAATTGCGGGAAAGCAAGAGCAAGCAAAGTCATAATACACATTCCGTTAGCAATATGGATTTTCAGAGCATGCGTCTGAGTCCATGCGCGTGTGCCTGTGTGTAAATGTGTATTAGTGTGTAAGTGTGTGCCTTGGCATAATGACACGCCATTAAGCGAAAAATGCCAATAGCGCCCCAGCAAGCGCTTAAAGTTAGACAAAAACAAAGCCAAACTATGAATCATTTATCAATATTCTCACACTGCGCGGAAATTTCAAAAGCTTTGTTGGAATGTCTAACAAAGTTTTCAAGTATTTCGCAGGTTTTTGTTGTCGGCTGTTTTTTGTTTCTTCTCGCACATATTAACTTTCTTTATATCCGCTTGCGCTTTTGATTACTTTGCGAACATATGTTCCAGCGCTGTGGACGAAAGTCAATTGTTGTGCCACTGACGGCGTCGAAGAAGCGCGGCAAGTCATTTTCGGAGCAAATCGTGTGGCAAATATGAACAATAAAGCGTACACAAGGGCAGACATGATGTGACAAAGCCAAATTATTCTTTGTAAGTCATTCATTTGGGGATATTAAATGGTTATCACACCATTGCTGGCACATGCTGCATCCAATAATAGTGGGTGAGGAAGGAAGGTGATAGTTTAGGAAACTGCCATTCATGAAATAATTTTTAATATAAATGTTTAATCAATTTTTTTTTTTTTAATAACCTTAGCAGGGCAAATTTAGTTTACCAGAGATCTTATAAAATATATACAATATAAATGATCAGCATGACAAGCTCAGGTTTTGAGATATCGATTTGAAATTTGAAGCTGGTGGTCACTTGCATCGCCGATATCGGACCACTATAGTATACTTATACACAAATATAGTTAACTTAATCATCACCAATATAGTTAACACACCCACCTTTATAAATAGTATTTGAGGAGGCATTCAAGTAGAGGTGTTTTTTTCAAAGAGATCACGCGTGAGTCGTGTTTATCTGTTATGCTATTTTTGCTCAGTATTATCCGTATTAAGTGGCGTTTCATCACGGAAAGACTAACGCCTGAACAACGTTTACAAATCGCTCATCCTTATTAAGAAAAATTATGTATAATATTCGACCGAATAGAGCACGCCCAGCACGCAGTGAAGGAAAATATTCGAAAACCATGGAGAACCGATTCGGCGCCATTTACAGCAACTCGAACTGACGTATGGAACGTTTTGGCGCATTTTACGTCAAGATCTTAAATTGAAAGTGTAAAAAATACAGCTTGTACAAGAACTAACGCCGCTCGACCTTCCCAAGCTACAACGCTCAGTTTTAAACAAAGATCCGACGTTTTCGAACCAAATTTTGGTTCATCGTTGAGGCCCATTTCAGGCTCAATGGTTATGTTAACAAACAAAATGTCCGCTTTTGAGTCGAAAAGCAAACTGTAGGTATTTAAGAGCTGACATTTTATTCAGAAAAAACAACGGTTTGGTGTGATTTGTGAGTCGGTGAAAACATCGGTCTATATTTCTTTGAAAATAATGACGATGACAACTTAATCGTCAATGGCGACCGTTATCATTATAACCTGATGCCTGAAATTGAAATTCGTAATCTCGGCAACACTTCGTTTCAATAAGACGGCGTCACTTCTCAAACCTCGCATGAATCAATGCATTTATTAAGAGAACACTCGTTTGGGGCCCATCGATTGGCCACCAATATCGTGTGATTTCACACCTTTCGACTTTTTTCTGTGGTGATATGTAAAGTCTAAAGTCTATGCGAAATCCGGCTTCAATTCAGGCCTTGAAGCAAATCATCACGCGTACTATTCGCCAGTTACTAGTCGAAATACTCGAAGGAGTCATCGAAAGTTGGAATAAACGGACTATTCATTTGAATGATAATAAGCATTATCCATGAAATTTGAGATCTCTGTGTTTTTTCTTAAAAAAAAAAGTAGGTAATGTCGAAATGGATCACCATTTGCATACTCATTCCACTTTTGGCATATGAGCGCTATTTGTGTTGTTTACAGTAACTTAAAATATTCAGCTCGGTAAAAGAATGAAATTAAATCGTGAATAACGGTTTTTGTCGATGATATAGTGAATTCAATTTAGATCGTAGATCACACCAAAACGAATTTCGTGACGGTTGGCCAAAATCAGATATTTTGTTTCTCCGGAAACTATTAATACAGAGTTAACAAACTTACATTGTAAGATCGTCATGAGATGGTAGAATTCACATGGGACCAACGTACATTTAATATTACATGGACTTTTGACTGTAATATTCACATTTTCGTTCAACTTTTATCCCACACAGCTTGTCAATCCCTACAAAAAATGTTCAATTAGCGGTGTTTCGGAATTAGCAGCGTGGCAGATGAAGATTCGTGAATTAATGCGTATGAGCCCGAAAGCAAACAACAATCGACTGTTTAGGTGTTTCCAGATTACCTGAATCCAAAAAGAGTTAGTTCCCGTACAAATCGCTTCCAAGCAAATTGTCTTTTTTCTTGTTTTTTGGATAACTGGTCATGACACAACCATAATCATAGAAGGCGGTACAATCAATTCGGCGTGGTTGTTTGCCATCTCTTTCAAAAACTCAAGAAAACCAACCGCCAAAGATGGATAACGTCCCGATAATACGAACTCTCACACATCGATTGAAAGGACGGCATTTACCATACAAACCTGACTTGAAATTAAATGGACACATGGTTTCGGGACAAGACTTTTAATCTTCCGGCATGTAGTCAATGTCTCAACCGTTTCAGCTTCTCTGACTATTGGTTAGAAGAGTTATGAAGAGAATGTACAAGGCCATATCATTGCTTTCTGCTAAGTGAAGCTGGCATAATGTATTAGATTATGTATTATAGAATTTTTTCGCACTTCCGATAAACACTCACAACATGTTTCGGTACCATGTTTACCACTAAGAGGTCGTCAGTTCACAGCTCCGGTGTGCGTTTGAGGCGTCCGAATGGTGTTTTCCAAATAGTTCCAATTTCAAAACTTTTGCACTAATTGCCAGTTACAGGTGCATCGTGCAACAAATCGGCTATTTTTGTTGTTGCAACAAGCTGTTGTTGTTGGTTTGCATTTCGTAGCTGCGCTACAGAAAATTCACTTGCGTTGACCTCATCAAATTGAATGTGTGGGCGTCGGTGTTGGTGCGGTTGGTTTGCAGTGCCCGTTTTTTGCTCTCAGCTGTGCGTGTGTTTTTGTGAGGTTGGAAAGTTGGAAAGTTGGTACTTTAGCTCTAACTGTTACCGCCAGTCAACTCTTTGTTTATGCCACTTCAAAACCATAACAAAATCGTAAGCCAATACAAAGCGTTATCAACGAACCAAACCGGTTCATCGCATGGTTGGACATTCGAACGCTTTTGCACTCGGCTTGCGCTTACTCCCGTTAAAGAGCGCACGAAAAAGTGTGTGTGGGATTATACTAAGTGATTGCAGTGCTGCACATGCGGATAATCGCCTTTGTACAAGTTTATATTTACGACTACAAGTGTTCTATGTCCAGTTTGGGTATTTGTATGCAAGTCGTGTGGTTTGTGTGCGGCATGTTCGTGAGCGAGAATGAGAATTTGTAAATGCAAGTGGTCATGGCCTTTTTCACTGGTACCATTTTTCCAGTAGCCACACACATTTCCTCTTTCGTGCTGCCAATGTGTTGCCGAAAACGTCGCAGGGGTGTGGTTACTACCGCACCATTCATTGGGTGTGGGTATATAAAAAACGGAAAGCAAGAGCTGTTGTTGTTGTTGTTGTAACGGCAGAATTCTGCCGAGTTGACAGTCCTTGGCCGGATAAAAATCCGGGTCCGTTCCGGTTTTCGTAGACCCGACTGTCGTGGGAACGTGGGAAGCAAGAGCTAGCAGGGCTTGTCGACGATGAGATGCTTATTATCATGTGTTACAAGTCTATCAAAGATTTTTAGTTAGTTTGAACGCACAAAGAGTATTTTTGGATTAACAGATTGGTAAATGCTCCAATCCTCAATGAAAAAAGAAACAACAGCCACGGATGAAAGAGCCTTCTTTTGATGACGACCATAGCCAACCTATAAAATACTATGCTTTAAGGACATGCACCTGGACTGTCCGGTCCCTATATTGGGAATGCGCCGATGCCCAGCTGGTTGATGCCCTAAAAGTAAAAGCTGACATCACCGACGTCCAACAAATGCGATGGACGGGTCAACAACAACAACAACAACAATATTAGGTTCTTGTAGCATTTACTACAATAGCCATAAAAGGAGTGAAAATTCGACGTGGGTAAAAGACACCGTTGCCAAGCCCCGGCATTCGCACCGGTGGATGACTGTCTAGCCACAATCCGCATCAAAGTGATGTTCTTCAACGTATCATTGATTTTCGTCCACACCCCGACAGAAGAAACAATCGATGTGGTCAAAGATGACTTCAAGAGGGCTTGGAACAAAATCGTGCGTGGCGTCTTTAATACCAGGGTGGTCAAAGAAGGTATCTTTGGCATAAGGGACGGTAAATTCAGCCTCCACGATGGAACGTCCTTAAATGGGTTGAGGCTGATCGACTTCGCCGGGATATAGTCATCCCTAGCACTAGATTCCAGCATAGGATAATTCATCGAGCTACCTGGCTGTCTTTGGATCGAAAAAAGCCACCAACCAGATCGATCGCTGTGATAGACAGCAGAGACGTCTCCAGTGTTTTCGGGGTGAGCATAAGCCGAGGTCCTAGCCCGTCCCGTCAGACGTCGAGAAGCTGCAATCACAACCGACAGTTGAATGAATTTCTATATATTCGACTTGTACTCCAGCTCTCTGAGAGCACTCATACGCAACTCGTTAAAAGGGAACTGTGAGACGGCATTTGAAGTTCTTTACGAAAAGCTGCAAACGAGACCGTTATTTTTCGGAAGTTGGTACGATATATATATACTGCCTACACCGCAACGTATCAATCTACCAAAAATATGGAGGAATAGATAGCGAGAGTTTATGGGAGAAGCGAGACGTATTTGCAGACAAAACATGAGAAAGCCCGAAATGCATGAGTACGAAGAGCTTGAAGCTGGTCGATAAAGGTAATTCTCAGAAATTCTACGAAAATATGCCGCAACTAACAGAAGGTTTCAAGACCGGAGCATACTCTCGATGGTGAACCCGATTCCCAAATCTATGACGATGGAGCGGACGTTCCATTGCCCGACCATAAGGAAGTTCCTATATCAATTACTCCTCTGAAGATCGACAAAGCGTACTGCCAGCCGATCTATTCAAATATGGTCGAATGAAAGCATTTTCCATGATTGGAACCTAAGTGCGCTCTGTCGGATCCACAAAAAAGGGGGCCCCACAGTATATGCCCCCTCAACATCGCATATAAGATTCTATCGAGCGCACTGTGTGAAAGGACCTCATCAGTGTGGCTTTAAGCCTAAATCTACAACTGACTTGCTCAAGGCCCGTATCGAAGCGGGGTTGTCAATATAGATTTTAAACTTTACATATCCATACAGGAATATGTCCAACGGTGCGATATCGCATGATGTTTGTAGACAGTCGACGGGCCCAAAACGTGAAATTGTCTGCTAACCGAAGTGTTCTCTCTATAAATTCATTGATTGATCCGATCTGTGGAAAGTGGCGCCATCTTGTTGAAACCTAATATCACCGAGATCATGTGCTTCAATTTCTGGCATTAAATACTAGATTATCGTGGCGAGATAACGGTCGCTAATGATGGTTACCTTCGCACCGACATCATTTTTGAAGAAATATGAACCGATGATTGCACCGGACCAGAAACCACACAAATCGTTGTTTTTCTCTACAGGTTGTTATTCGTCCCAAATGCGGAAATTTTGCTTGTTTGCCAGGGATCGATCCAAAATGCGCCAAGTCGTTCCATGCGTCAGTTGCTGCGATCGGCACCGAAGTGACTCTCCGAGGTCGTCGTAATCTGTCGGAAAAAAGGCTATTGAAAAGGGTACCTCTACTTGGATCACCCGTTACAGTGAATTAGATAGGAAAACATCTTTTTTCACTATTAATCCCATTGAACCATGTTCTTCTTAGGCCCCTCATTGTAGTTTACACCCAAAAATATGTTTATAAGGCTTTGAACCACCTAAAAAAAACCGGTCAGACTTGACCACGGTAAATTGGTTTTGGTGCTAAATTTGTCTCTTAAGCCCTGTGTACCTTTAATAAACAAAAAATAGTATTTTACCTATTTTTATTCGATATTTTGTCTTCGGTAGAGATTCCGTTGGCCAACGCTTTTTACATTTGCTGCCGGCAATACCTTCGCCCATATATATTTATTTGTTTATTTTTATTTTATTTTAAGCTTTTTTACGCTTTTGTTGGTTTTGCATTTGTTCACAGGCAATCTGCTATTCAAGCTCTCCCATTTGTTGTTGTGTTGCGAAAATGTAGGTTGCCGCCTACAATCCACCTCGAACTTGTTATTGCGTTTGCTGCTACGCACACACACATACACATACATTCGCAAATATTTGCTTCATTCGCATGAGTGTGTTCCGTATTTGTTTTTGCTTTTGCACATGGGGATTTGCGGCGTGGCAATGGATTTGTGCGGATTTATATTTAGCTTTAAACTCATTTTCACTGCAATTTCGCGAGACTTTATTGCGGCTCTTCATGCTTCGCGCAGCGTGCTTGCTCTGTTGGTCCCTGTACACCAAACAATTGTTGCAATATGAGAATGAATGAATTGCGTGGAATGAATGAATGAATATTTTACTATTTAAATAAGAAGAAATAAAATAATGGAAATGGCATAATGCAGAGCAAATAATAAGAAGTGCTCTCCGCAAGTAATTTACAGCACAGTCGGTACATGAGTACTTATATTGATGTATTATATGTATGTAGTTATATTAAAAATCAAAGGGATCGGTAAGCCCACACAAGGTCAGTGAGCTCTCAAAGTCACACAATAAAAAACAAAAGAAATTTTGAAATAAAATGGAGGAATTGAAATATTCAACTGACGAAAAAGTAATTGTTCTTCTAAAAAATTTCCGAGCACCAATAGTGTTCGCATACAGTGTGCAACAAAAGTCTGCGTACGACCTATATATTTGATCTAGCTGTTTCGCCTTAATTATTAGCATAGACAGCGCATACGTGGTTATAGCGGGGTTAACAACAGCGCGCCTGTCGTTCTTTCTTTTCGCTTTTTTGCACCAATTGGAAATTCCAAGTTTGGTCAGACCTTCTCGACCTGGTCTTTCTAAGGGAGTAGAGATCTTTTTCTTCCTCCGCTTTCCCCGGGTTATACTGTGTCATATACTCTTAGATCTAGAGTGTTTTCATCCATTCTGATGACATGACCTAGCCGGCGTAGAAGCTCTTATTTCGCTGAATTATGACAGTGGCGTCGTATATCTCGTACAGCTCATCCTTCCATCCACTTCGGTATTCGCAGTTGCCCAGGAGCAAATGACCACACATTTTCCGCAGAACCTTTCTCGCGGTAACTCGTAGCGTCTACTCATCAGATGTTCATCGTCCATGCCTCTGCAACGATAGCAAGACGCGGATGATGAGTGATTTGTTGAATTTGGTCTTTGTTCGTCGAGAGAGTGCTTTACTTCTCAATTGCCTGCTGAGTCCGATGTAGCACCTGTTGGCAAGAGTTATCCTGCGTTGGATTTCGATACTGACATTGTTGTTGCTGTTAATGCTGGTTCCAAGATGGACGACATTATCTACGACTTCGATGTTATGACTGTGAAAGTAACGGTGGAGCCTTGTCGCGAATGCGACGACTGTCTGTTTGAAGACGAGATATTTTGTTTTGCCTTCCTTCACTAGCAGACTATTTGCTTCGCTTCTTTGTGCGCTATCAATACCATCGGCATATGCCAGCAGTTGTACACTCTTGTAGAAGATTATACCTTCTCTATTCAGCTCTGCATCTCGAATTATTTTCTCCAGTAGTAGAGTTAAAAAGTCTTCTTCATCTTATCTGAAACCTCTTTCGGTATCGAACGGCTCTGAGAGGTGCCTAAATTCTAATCGTCAGGCATGCTTTCATCCGACCAAATTCAACAAAGCAGCTGATGCATGCTCCTTATCTGATCTTCCCCGTCGTATTTGAGTAGCTCGGCCAGCAATCCATCGGCCCCTGCCGCTTTGTTGTCCTTCTGACGGGTAATTGCTATCCGAACTTCTTCATGGTCGGGCAATGGAACATCCGCACCATCGTCGTCGATTGGGGAATCGGATTCACCATCTTCTGGTGCTATATTTTCACCGGTAGTTGGATGAAGCGAGTATTTTGCCTCTTAGGCTATGTTCACATTTTGAGCTAATTTTTAAATGATAATCAAAATTAATTACTTTTACGCTAATTCGACATTTGTATATGAGAACATTTCCCTATCAGAAAGAAATTCATAAAAATCGTTTTATATAAAAATATTCCGGCACTTGAAAATATTTCATTTGGTATGAAATTGATAATTTCGAAAATTATTTACCAAAACCCGCAACGAAATATTACGGTGAATTTGAATTCGATATTTAACAGCATTTTTCATTACAATTAAAAGCAAAGATTGTGCGGAATTAAATTTTAATTTCAATCGCATTTGTTTATGGTATTCTCGCAGGCACTTAGCTTCCGTTATAATTTTTCCATAAATTATTCGCTGTCCGTAACACGCTGCGGCACATAAATAATTGGAAACAATTAAATCAATACAATTTCATGCTCTTGAAATTCTCAAAAATGAAAATATTAATATATTTGTCGTTATTTACAGTATTTAAATTCACGCGCCGCGGGTGAGGGTTAGTTCAAGTTCACTTACAAGCGATTGTACACGCTTTCAGTGTATGAGAGCCCGCACACCATTTCGAGATGGTGATGGTCGTATTTCGGGATTAATGTTCGGTATAAATGAAGTAAATATAATAATTTTGTTACTCGATTTGTAAGTGTAGAATGACTGGGCCCTACATTTCAAAAGTAAAAAAAAGTTTTCTTACAAGAATTTGATGGCTAAGTTTGTTTGGCAGTTATATGCTATCTGAAAAAGTTTGGAAGAAGAAAACTGTCAACATAACCTTGATTTTGGACCTGCTTTGTCGTGGTTTTTTCGGCTTCGAAATCACCTTTGCCACGTTATACGGCCACGTTGATCGCCTGTTTCTGGATCATAGGCATAGAACCCAGACTCATCGCCAGTAATAATACTTTTCATGACATCCAGTAGTCGAAAGCACTGTTTCACAGACGTTAGCGGCACGCTTCGAAAATATTGAGTTATTTTGCAATCAATCGTGCTTTTTCTTAGGCTCAAGTGATTTTTCAAAATGTTTTTCACTGATCCTCCCGATATTGCAAAGATGCCAGTAGGATCTCTGACTGCTAGCCGTCGATTCTTCAGTACCAATTCCTTTATGTTATTGACGTGTTGATCATTAGTTTATGTTGATGGTCGCCCTGGACGTGGTTTATCGCCAACGCATTTTCTGTCCTCTTTGAATACTTTGTTCCAACCAAGAGTACTTGCTCGCTAAAAATCTCACCATTACCGTTTAAGTGCAATATTGAATTATGAAGCAAACATCTACCAAATTCTAGCGGTCTGGGATAATTACTTGCCTCTGACATATTTCATTATACTTTCCCTTCTTTTCTGGCAGAGAATACATGATACGTTAATGAGAATCCTTTTTTCCTAATTAGAAAAGCTTACGACTTTATAAAATTTTCACATCAATTTGAGCATGAGATGCACGCAAGTCGTCTGAGAGTGTTGCCTAGTGACAGTTGCCTTTTTTATTAGCTAAACTGTGATTTGGAAAACATATTTTCCTCTTACGAAGACTTGGAAAACACCTACGACTGTTGCTCTACAAAACCAGATCAGTGTTGATTTTATATCGGTATTGTCAGTTGTTAGATTAGATTAGAYAAAATGTACGGTCCTATAAAGGGGAACTCACTTGGACAGCTTATAACTCCGTTCCGTTGTGGTACCTAGAACTCCAAGTATAAAAATCCTCTTAAATCGACAAAGTACTTTTGATGATGGTTACAAATTTGTTGAGGCAAGCAATGTAAGTTTCGACTGAGTCTGTTCGTTTACTGGAGGTATGACTGTCAAGATGCTCAGCTCGGCCTCAGTATTGCAAAGGTTGCGTAATAGAGCAAAAAGTGTCTGTATGTTTGCACCCCTCAACTTTTCCCATAAAACATTGATAATTTGCGTCCGACTGGATTTTTAGCCGTGTCTGATGGCGACACACGCTGGCAGATCGAGAAGACTGCAAGAGATGTCCAGAACAAGGCACCAGGGAAACAATAGAGCATCTCTTGTGCACTTATCCCGCATTGGCAGGACTCCACTGTAAGCATCTGTGGTCTTTACGGTATGATAACGATAGTGAGGCCACAGAGTCTGTTAAAATTCGCGTCATGCGCAGACGTCATAAAGGATGACTATTCCTCATGGACCGAGCAACTGAGGTCCATTTGATATTGGAAAGAACCAAAACTGGTCTATGCGTGGCCTACCAGATAAACCTTACCGAACCTAGCCAAGCAGTTCAGTACATACAGGCAAGAACTTCATGTTCTTTTATTAATGTCGTCGTTTCCATCTACGTACATGTATATAGTATAGTATATACATTTTGTATGAAGTTAAAGCTTTCTGTTTTAGTTCTTCATTTTCGCATTGAAAGTGTTTTTTACGTGACGGGTCTGAAACTCAAACGGATGCTTTTTAGTTAACCAAAAGATACTTGGTCTAAGACCGGAAGTCGTGAGCTTCTGTTTCAGTTGGGTACTCTCAAATATCAAAAATATTATTAGTAGTTAATAGAAATCCGGGTCTCAGTCTTAACGCTTACTTCTACATCATCGCGAGCATTCTTTCCAGGAATTAATTTTATGAGGTCTAAGTACTGTAACAAGTTACCGGCGTTTCCGAAGACGATAGTAGAAACAGTAGCATTCCAAATGGTATTTCATTGTAATTTGTCATCTGTTTTTGATTCGGTTAATTCGGCGAGTCTAAGCTCCAGAGGCATCGCTTTTATACAGGACTTCCCTATATGTCAAACGCGTTGCTTCGATCTTCTCTCAATTTTCAGGCAATTAAAGTCTGTCTGCAGCCCGTAAGAAATGTTATCATCACTGTTAACTATGCATGAAGCAGTGGTGAATTGATCACACCCCCCGAAACCGCAGTTTGGCAAGGCCTGCATATAAAACCACAGCAAGCAGCCAATGACAATGTCTGAGCACGAATGACTGAACCTGATTTTAAATACGAGCGCATTTATATGCACAATTAAAATAAAATAAAATATAAATAATTATTAAAACACACACAAAGTTGGAATAAAAATTCAAGTGAACGCCATCAGCAGTTTTTACTGTCAATAACAGTTATATATATTAATTTTTGTTTTTCATTTGCTTTAATTTATATTCGGCGGATTCATTACTGCATTTAAACGAATTCATTAAGCTCGTAGTATTATATAATAAATTTGTTGGAAATATTAAAACGAATAATATGGAATTAATTTAATACTTAATCACCGAAAATAATTTCAAGGCAATTAAGAGTGAATGAGCGGCTTGATTTTACGCATAAACTTTAAGCTTAATATACATACATACRTGCATACAAATGCATACAAATATATTTATTTGAATGTGTGTACGCATGTAGGCATATATGCGACCTGTGTCAAACGGTCTCTCCTCTCCGCTCGCGCCCCACTCACAAGTGTTATGGCAGGCCCGTAGCTGGCGTGTTGGCGGTTCTTATCAAACGTTTGTGTTTACATTTAGATTAAATAATTTTTCTTTTTTTAATAATTATCATCAATTGACGCTGTCAACCGCTGTGTCAAAGCGAGCAGACATAAATTCGTGAAGGCAATGCACATACATASATACATATGTTCAACATATAGTACCTATTCACGCGGAACAATGTAAACGAGTGTTGATTGCATGTTGAAAGGCTATGATATATGTATTGATATAGGCTATGAATCCCACCTACCACGAGCGATAGACGGTGTGCTGCTGAAGTGGCAACCTTGCTGAAAGCTGGCTCATAAAGTCATATGTGCGGTTTTTGTTCACTATTCGGTTGACATAATCGCTCAGCAAAGTCGGTACTTCTAGCAACCATACCACGTTTACGCTAGTAGATAATGCGCATCCTCAGCGATGTAGTTATAGTGCGCACTAAAGACGATATTGCTGAAAGAGTCATTGTTGGTCACAATTGGATTTGTGCCTATTCACTTTATGGAAGATTTGGCGGAAGAATATCGGCTAGCGAGATTACAAACTCGAACTCGTCCTAGAATTGAAGCCGAAGGCAAAGTGCTTTGCACGTTCGATAAATGGGCCCAAATCGAGATGGCCATGAAGCTCTCTTTATGTTGAATGTGTACGTTAATAAGGAAAATTGTCGCATTTGGTGTGATGATAAGCTATTATTGAGCCGCCGTTACATTCTCAAAAAGTCACTGTTTGGTGTGCGCTATGGGCAGAGGGAATCATTGATCCATAATTCTTCAAAATGAAGCCGACCTAAAGTCAATGGGTATCAACCATGCTTAATGACTTGTTCATTGCCAAATTTCAGGATGTTGATCTGAACATCCTTTGGTTCCAACAAGAGATCGCTGCATGACATTCCGCCAACGAAACGAAACAGCGAATTTATTAAAGAAAGCATTTGGCGTATTATCTGACGCCGTAGGTATGAAATGTGGTTTGTAAGTTCGAGCGATTTAAAAACGCTGGAAAATTGTGTGTAGGATTAGTGAAGCCGTTTGTCTACGCAGATAAATCCAACATGATTGTGATAAAAATTGGACCACTCGGCTGAAATTTGTAGCCAGCTGCGGCGATAACTAGCCCGCAATCATTTTTGAAACACTTCAAAAACACGTTTTATAAATAATCAGCGTGGTATTAATATTTTTGGTATAAAATATTTTTCTCTTAACCTTTTATACCCCAGAAGCTGCTCACTTGTCGGAACCGCCGATATCGATCTACTAGAGCATATTGCCATACAAACTGATCGATTAAAATCAAGTACTTTTATTTAAAACTTTTTTCTTTGATGAGATATTTTCAGTTTTTTTTACCGTTTCGGTGCAGGTGCATTCGGAGGATACTTTGAGGTTACTTTGAGGCATTAGCAGCATTTTCTTTTCCATCAGAAAATAACTTTTCTATAATACACGAATTTTCTTTTTATCGATCAGAATGATATATCTCACAAACCAAATCCCACCTTGTCTTGTTCTTTGAAGGCTAGCTCTAAGCATATGGATTCCATTATAAATGCTGCATGCCAATAGATATGACACGACCTTTGCTGTCTGACCAGCACCCAATTTAAAAATTTTTTGGACAACTTTTCGATAGCAATCAAATGGTTTCCCATGGCTTCCCAACATATTTATCGGCATTAAGCCCTATTTGACCTGCGGTGTCTGTTTGTTGGAGGATAGTGTGAGGAAGCTGTTTTTTTTTTATTTCTGATGTCCAAATATTCAGAATTTTAGAAAATACCTTCGGTGATAATTGTTTGTCATGAGCAAGTGTTTTTGGTTGGTACAAATTATTCAAAGAGGGTCGACAACGTATTGACAACGAACCCGTCCAAGGCTATCAACATCATCTTATGATCAACACGTCAGAGATCTTGCTGTCACCTTTGGAATATCGGAAGGCTCAGTAAAAACCATTCTGAAAGATCATTTAGGCGTAAGCAATGTGAAAGCATAATTGTTTCAGAAATCACTCAATTTTTTTCGAAGAATAGCGTCGCGGTAACCACTCTGAAAACATGCTTTCCGATCGTAGCAAAGGTGAGCCGAAGCTGAAAACCCACGTCAAAGCAGGTCAAAAATCAAGGTTACCTTGACAGTCTACTTCGATTATCTAGTTGTGTTTCACTACAAATTCCTTCCGACCGGTCAGACTTTCGACAAGGCATACCATTTCAGTAATATGCGTCGTTTGCGCGAAGCTATTCGTAAAAAAACCGGAATTATGTGCCGAAAACTATGAATTTTTGCACCACGATAATGCACCGTCGCCTAGCTCATTGATTATTCGTGAGTTTTTCGCCAATTTTTCAACAAATATCGTGTACAACGACCATATTCGGCTGAATTAGGTCCGTGTGGCTTTTGGCTATTCAACAAACACAAACTACCGCTCCGGGAAACCCGTTTTGAGTCAATTGAAGACATTAAACGTGAATTGCTGCGCGCATTGAAAAATATTTCGGAAATAGTATTTTATAACTGTTTCGAGGATTTGAAAAAATGTTAGTACAAGCGTAAATTAAGAATTTCAAATTTAATAATTATTTAACAAAGTCTTACTATTTTTTTCCAATATCTAGGTCTACATCTTTCGTTTAGTTTAGTGAAATAATGTGTAATATACCATATACATATGCTTATCTCCTCTATGTGTTCGGCCTCGGTAGAGATCCGTAAACTCATTTCGAAGAATTTCATATATTTCGCATGAAATCTACACATCTAATGTCCGTTTTCGCTTGCATTCAACCTCCACCTCCGCTAATAAATATTGTATAAAAACAAAACTAAAACACAAAAAATATCACAATTTATATAATATTTGCAATAGCAAAGCATTATTTATTAATATAAAAAAATATTGATAGCGAAATGAATTGTACCACTTAAATTTCTACAAAGTAAATAATTTCAACTATTTTTCATTCCATTTTTGCAGATAACGAATTGGCTCGAGGGCAAGATAGGCGCGCCAAACCGCGCGGTCAGTAGTCAGCCGACCAGCCGTGTGTGCAGTTGAAGCGTAAAGTGTCGACAGCATTGAAGGCGGATTAGCGTCAAAGCGACAAAAAAAGCAAACGGCCAGAGTGAGCGGCCGAAAATCCATACTTATGTATGTACGTACTATATATGTACATATGTGTCAATTACTCAACGTGTAATGTAGTGTGACGCGTATCGAATTAGTTGCGAGCTGTAAAGTGAGTATGAACAATGGACGGTAGCTGCTAAAAGATAATCCACTTGAAAAAAAAATATTAAAATATAAAATTCTTGCGCTCCAATTACAACGGATTTCACAAATGATTATGAAATGAAATGTGACAACTTGCAACATTTTGCGGCGAACAACAATGTATGCAACGAAATATGGCCTGCAACAGGCAAACCGGCGAATGCAACACAATGCCGCTACTACGGTACGCCATGCGACGATTTGACAAGAGCTAGCGAGCGAAATGGGCAGAGCGCATGCGCAAATGAAAAGTGTTGAGTATATAAAAATTTGGAAACATATCAAATGGCGGCGCGACTATAAACATACGCAAGCATTAAATGTGCCAAACAAGTAGAGAGATTTGTTGTTTGTTGCAGACAGCCTAAGCAAGCGGGCAGTGGAAAACTTTGTGCGTTAGAAAGTGGTAGTTTTTAAAACAAAAATATTATTTTAGAGGTTATAAAGGCTTTTTTTCCAAAAGTAATGTGTGTAAACGCGAGCGTTTGGTGTGAATTTTGTCTACTTCGATGCCTGTAAGAAGGTTAAAAAATTTAAAATTACTAAAAAAAGAAAGAAATTAGTGGAAAGTATAAACGAATATATTTTATTAAAAAAGAAAATTAGGAAAATTAAGCATAAGGGATTTTAACAATATCTAAGCCATAATATATCTATAAATAAATATATATATATATATATGTATATCAATAAGCTATATAATAAAAGCTGCAGCTTAAAAGTGTCATGAGATTTTTTCAATTCTAAAATACATTATTCCAAGTGCCGTACTTAATTTTCTGCGCATATTTGTAACCCACTGTTGTGATCAATTATTAGCACTAAGTAAATAAAAAATAATTTGCGCACAAAATGCTGAAGAAAAGAAACTGTTGTAAAGCTAACTTAACTTAACTCCATAAATAATTACTGTAAGTGAAAGCTTCACCAAAAGCTTGAAAGCTTTCCTAAAACCTAGAGACTTTAGCAAAGCCGTAAAAGCTTCGTCAAAAACGTAAAACAAAATCGTGAAAGCTCCGACAAAATTGTGAAAGCTTCGATAAAGCATGAAAGCTTCAGCAAAGCTGCTAGTGAAACGTGAAATCCTAAATAAAAGCGAGTAAAAGCGCCTACCAAATTGGTAAGCTTCGCCAAAATGTTAGGTTTTCCATAAAACGTGAAAGCTTGAATAATTAAATTAGAAAGCTTCTTGAAACGCATGAAAGCTTAAATATTACGTGAGATCTTAAATAAAAAGGGACAGCTTTAAAAAAATCGTGAAAGCTTCTGCAAATTCGTGAAAGCTTAAATAACACTTGAAATCTTAAATAAAAAGAAAAAAACTCTGCCAAGCGCCTCTGCAAAGTCGTGAATGCTTCAACAAAACGTGAAAGCTTCACAGAACTAGTGAAATCTTCAATAAAACTTGAAAGCGGCAACAAAAAAGTGAAAGCTTCGATATAGCGTGGAAGTTTCAGCAAAGCCTTAAAAGCTTAAGTTTAACAAAATCCTGAAAGCTCTGAAAAAATTGTGGAATCATCAAATCCGCCAAAGCTTTAATAAAAGCTTCAGCAAAGTCCTGAAAATTTCACAAAAATCGTGAAAGCTCAACTGTAGAAACAATAAAGCTTAACATATCTGGAATAAAGCGCTGCAGCAAAAGAAACCGTTCCGACACACGCAAACCAGCAACGCCTCCACCGAGCGAAAGTTCCAAACAAACACAAAAGATAAAAAAATACCAAACGTAGCTTAAAAAAACCCTTAACCCCAATAAATTACACAGCGAAAAATTAAAGGTGTGGTAACAACAACAATAACACATCATACCAAATGACAATATCAAATCGTTTGAATCGCAGACGAAACATCAACATCAACAATAACAACGGTGACAACAGCAACACCGCCGATACTGAATTATTGCTGGCAGGAGCAACAAACACAAAACCAACACAGAGCTCCGCAAGCGGACGCATCAAACGCGCTCGTCGTTTAGCAGCGGCCGTCAAAATGACAGCGCTCAACCAACAAACGACAGACGATATGACAACTACAACAACAACAACAACAGCAAGAGTGTTGCATACTGATAGCGCTACAATGAACGGGAATGCAGCTGACAACGGCAACGCGCGCGTCAGCAGCAAGTTTTTGCCCGGGAAGTCGCTCAAATATGAGCGCCTCATAAATCAACCGAAAAATGCCGGTACAGCAGCAACAGCAAAAACTCTAACAAAAGCAATTGATGGCATGACATCCGAAGCGGCGCTAAATACTAACGGTAATGAGTGGCCGCCACAGCAGCAGCAACAACAACACTGCCGCTTGCAAGATGAGGCCACAGCAGCGTTGTCCTCGTGGCACGATGCCCATTCATCGTCAACGCCCGCTACAGCGACGTCCGCGGCGACAATGAGGAATTGGCAAGCACATTCGGAAGGCGCGGAAACGCATTTATCACCAGCAGTCAACGGCGTGGGTGTAGTAAATGCGAATGCCAAAGCGCCTGCGAAAATGCGAAGCCGCCGTGCCAATGGCGGTAGTGGTGGTCATAGTTGGAGTGGCAATTATCAACAGCAGCATCCGCATACGCCAGAGCCGCAACCAACGACGACAACACCGACAACTCTGGTGGCGGGTTCTGCAATAAAACCAACACTGTCGTCGGCACGCACACAAAACCAAACTGTTGACAATGGCAGTGGCGGCGGCGACGGCGGCGGCTTTGGCAACATGACCGGTAATGGCAACAGTTATGTCAGCGGTAATAATGTGAAATATTTTGGCAATGGCGTCGACTATAATGGCGCATCTGCGTCCGACACGGTTGCCTTGCTCAGCGCGTTGCCAACGAAACACGGCGAACAGCAACAGCCGACCACGAATTGGCACAGCAACAGTGCCAACTTAACGCGCAGTACTAAAGGTTTCTACTACAGCGCCGTCGACGACAGCGTTGCTGATTTCGATGCAAATTACACATCGCAAGCGCCATCCGCGTCCGAGTCGCCGCTATACTACTCATCAGCTGCGTCGTCTGCGCGTTGCGCCTCCTCACCCGCCGCTTTCTACATGTCCAACGGTGCCGCGTCCTCTTCGCCGTCCAGGTCGGGGTCGGGGTCGAGTTCTGCGCACGGGTCATCATCCGCGGCCGTTGCATTGGCATGTAATTGTTGCAGTAATTTAATTGCCCGCTGCTGTTTCGGCATACCACTGCTGAAGGCAATCAACGTGCGGCGCTGTGTGTTGGCATTGTTCGCCATAACGGTCGTTACGATTTTTTACTACACTCATTACGTCGATACGGGCGTTTTTGTCGGGTAAGTGGCATGTGAGCGAAATGCTCGGCGAAATTTTCATTACAAAGCTTCACTCATACTCACACAAATACACATTTATCAAAAACATTAACGCAAGTGTGCTCATACAGACCTCAGCGCTTGCTGTTTATTTATTTATAAAATATCGTAACTCKAAATTGTGAGGTTCAGAGAAAAACTGATAACATTTATTTTAATGTAATTTTTTGATTCAAAATATTTTGTTAAACCTCCATTTCTTATTCTTCTTTATTGGGGTTGACATCGCTTACACGGTTATAGCCGAGTTTACAAAAGCACGCCAGTCGCTCTTTACATTCACTGGTTGGCACCAATTGAATATTGCAAGTGTAGCCAAGTCTTTCATTAGTACATAATTAGAGATTCCAAGTATAGCCAGGCCCTTCTCCATCTAGTCTTTTCACGGATTGGAGGTTCTCCTCTTCCTCTGCTGTCTCCGGCGGGTACTGCGTCGACCTGACCGCTGTTTGGCGCCAAGTGGAAATTCCAAGTGTAGTCCGGTCCGTCTCCATCTGATCTTTTCAACTGCAGCTGGAGCTTTTTCATTCAATCGAACGACATAACCTAGCCAGCGTAGCCCCTGTCTCTTAATTCTCTGAACTATGACAATCTCATCGTATATCTCGGAGCGTTCAACGTTCCATCAACTACGGTATTCCCTGTTGCCAACGCGCAAAGAACCATAAATCTGTCGTATAAAAATTCCAAAACTCGTAACTTCGACTCATCAGACGTTGTCATCGTACATGCATCTGCACCATATCGCTGGACGGGGTTGATGAGTTACTTATAGAATTTGGTCTTTGTTCGTCAAGATAGGACTTTATTTCTCAATTTCCTACTTAGTCCGAAGTGTCACCTGTTGACAATAATTATTCTACATTGGATTTGGCGGTTGACATTGTTGTTCTGTTAATACTGGATCTAGGATAGACGAAATTATCTACGACTTCGAATATATGGCTGTCAACAGTGTTGTGGGAGTCAAGTCGTTAGAGCGCTGATTTTATGTTTGATGATAGGTGATATTTTGTCGCCCTCGTTCATGACCAGACCCTTTTGCTTTGCTTCTTTCTTAAACTAATGGCGCAGTGGTTATGGCCAATATTATCGTTGTCACTCTCTTCTTATTCTTATTTAATATCTTATACTGAATATAATAATTAATTTTCCTAAACTCCTCCATATTAAATATGGAAGCTCACCAATTCCTAGCCATTAACCGAAATTTATTGTTGTTGTCAATTTAAATATCGAAATATCTGAAGAAAAATCTGATATACCCCGAACTTGAACATTTTTTGTATAGGTATTCGATTCAATAAGTTCTCTTCAAGGTTTTTCGTCATTTTAATCAAAATCAATATTTATCACCTTATCAAAACCGTTTTCGTTGCCTACATTTAGTTGCATATTTTAGCGCAGTCACACACCTTATTCATTGGTAATACAACTACCATTAAAAATATTGTTTTGAGTTACGCCTGTATTGCTGTAAACGAGCATTCGGCACACATGTAAGTAATTAATGGCTACCATCCAGCCTGCACCACAATTTCTACCGTAGTGTTTGTAAAGGCAACGCAAAGCGGTAAATTTTTTATTGCATACTTTTGTGGGTTCGTTAAAGGGCATTTATGGTAATCGCTTTAAAGCAGCGCCTAATTGGCAAGCCAAGAGGAACTCAGAAGAACTTTTTATATGAATACTTCAAAGCTTTTTAGGTGTCGGCGATATTCTATTGGTTATTGTTTGTAATTTTTTCAAATAAATTTTCATATGATTGTTTCGGAAATATACTTCTAGTACAGTTGTTTATATATTGATCGGAAATTGAGTTCTTATCTCGTCAAGAAGCTGCTCAATTTTCATCTGAACCGCCGATATTGGACAACTATAGCATTGAGCTGCCAAACGTGCTGAACTACTGAATTGAGCTATGGAAAACTTTCTGATTTGATGAGATATCTTTACGAAATTTTGCATGGTTCACTGTCGAAGCCAACAAAGAAATCTCCGAAGAAATTTTTCCGATCAGACCATTATAGCATATAGCCGCCATACAAACTGATCGCTAAAAATCAAATTTTTGTATGGAAAACTTTTTTATTTGACAAGATATTCTCATAAAATTTGGCATATATTATTTTTCAAGATAAAGCTGTAATCTCCAAACATAGCGTTCAGATCGGACCGCTGTAGCATAATGATAGCATACAAACTGACCGATCAAAATCAAGATAACACTTTTTGTATATTCTTTAATTGCTAAAAGAATTAAGAAATGCGCATGTGAAGATTATTTTAGCGGGCAAAGTTAACATTTTTTCTAATTTTATATATTTTCAAATAGGTGGCAAGTCCACACATATATTTTTAAACTTCTACTATCGAGTATTACTCCGTTCAGTCCAACGAAAACCAATTAAAATCAATGCAGTTTATCAATATTCTCGTTCCTTACCATGCGAGCGTGACTGAATTTTGTTACGTAACACAATTTCGTTGCAGCCGCTCGTATTTACTACCGTACGTAAAAAGTTTTGAAGTGCATCTTAAGCTGATTTGTGACAAAATTTGCGAAAAGAAGTGAAACTTGAAAATAATGTCAGCATAGAAGCATGAATATTTAACGAAATAAAAAGACTCCAATCAAAATTTTCACCACTTTCCACTTTCACTTGAATAGTTTTCCATTTGAGGCACCATAGCAAACAACGTGCCACCAAAGGGTACCCTTATATAATAATATCATATATACACATATATATCTTGCAACTTTTTAGCTACTCTCCTGAGTACACCCACACTGCTGGGCCATAAAACGGTAAACTTTTTGTTCACAAAATTATGAAAATGCAAAGAAGTGAGTTGCACGTATGCACAAGCGCTCGCACCAACACCAGTGCTGCATCTTGTGGCGTAATTGAATTTTCATAGGGCCTCAGCTCCATTGCCGGTTGTACGGTTAGTTAGTAGCAAGTTTTAATTTAAATTCGCTTGCGTTTCTATTTCGGAAAGCACGGCTACCACTTACACTTATTTGTTGTTGTTGCTGTCAATATGGCAGCGTGTGCGTGTGGGCGCTCATTTTAACCGCTATGGTTTGCCTGCTCCTTTGCGTTGCGTAATTGCCAGTTGTTGCATTTAAGTATGTATTTGCTGTTGTTGCATTTCTTTATTCTTCGTTTTTTCCCTACACTTTGCAGTTGCTTTTTCTTGCCTTTTTGCCGACATTTGGTCCAATTTTTTGTTGCCTTTCCGCATAGGCAGTTCGCCATGCAAACAACTATTTGTTGTTGCTGTAGTTGTTTTTACATGGTTAGCTCAAATTCGCACTCTCCTTGCAGTTTAGCTTCTAAGCATTCACTTTTCGCCTCTGCCTAGTCAAAAATTGCTCCTCTGCCTCCGTTCTGGCTGCTCATCCTCCTCGTTTATATCCGCAACTCTTTCCGGTATGGTGCGCAAATAAAAATGTAATTTGCTTTTGGACTTGCCGGCTAGCGATTTCAATGTGTGCGGTAATTGGATAACGCAGCAGGAAGCAATATAGATATTATAATAAGGGATAATTGGATAATCGCAATTCCACTTCAAGTTTAAAGTCGACTTTATGCACAGTTTGTGGTTAAGATTTGCGTCAATGTGCGCCAATGAGCGGGCAAGTGTGAGGTTAAGAGCGGTGTCAGTGATTTTGGAGAGGATACGTGATAAAATATTTCTGGGCTTAATGAGGAGGAAGGATAATTAATAAAGACTTGTGGTAGCACAAAATTTGTTAAATAAAAGTTAGGTCCTCGTTAGTCAAAGTACTGCGCAATTCTGGGGGCTATGGAAGACGGAAACATAAATATCAGAAACTTTTGCTTTGAGAAAATTTACGACATTCTAATATTTCTCCTTTTGAAAGGCAACATTGCATACTCTACTAATTTCTGTGTTGATGTACTGATAATAACCCGATATTAACAGCTCGACTTGTCAGGAAAATATAGAGTATATTTTTTCCTAACGATTTAGCTTTGAGTACCGGGAGGTAATAAAAATGATTTTATCTGAGGTTAATGTTGGTCTTTTAAAGTTTGAGGGTCAACTATATTTTGAGTTTTCAGTTAAACATAAAACATATTCAAAAAATTAGTGAGAAGCTGTCATTCTCAATATGTTTCCTTGACTATTAAAGCTATGTACGTCCTGCCTTCTGGACTATTTGAAAACTTTTGTGTGAGCTCACACCATATCCACTTCGCTCCGTTGGGATTCCAACAATATAATCTTTTTGGCGCCGAAAATACATTTTATTTACAACAAAGAAACATGATAACAGCCAGATAGTTGTTTTGCGCTAACACTGACCGGCTCACGGTAGCTTGCTCGAAACTAACGGCATAATTTTCATACGATCATTGTTGGCTGATATTGTCTCGTATTTAAAATGGACGCCTAACTCTCAGAACTTTCTCATTTTTCCACTGCAAGGAACCGCATGCTCTCCTCTACAAACAGAGTACATGCATACTGGAGCTCAACATCTGCTATGACCCTGAAATTCCGACTGTCAACAACCCTAAAATATCAGATGTTACATTCGACAGCCTGCATTCCCCCTCACCGCGATTGTCCCTAAAGTACGGGGTTGCAACAAGATTCCTAAGTAGCTAGCCGGCAAGAGCAAAGATATATTGTTGGCAACATGAATATAATGCAGTGACGCAGAAAGCAGATACAACCCTGGCCAAATCCCACGCAGCCGGTTCTATCTTACCGGAACTCATTTATATTTTATCAGGCCAAAGACTGTTTTTTCGGAGATCTAACCCAGTTTGGATCGGATACAGACCTGCCAGAACACCTCACTTTGGACTATAACAGGATGCCACCCAATATCTTGCCTCGACCTTTTACACAGCATAATACACTTCTCTCCAAACAGTTCTCGGGTGTTTTCATAGAATAAGCCATCTCTGCAGTCAGCTGCTTGAAGCGGACCCGCCTCCTAGGCGAAGAGGATTACATTCCTCCAAGATGTCGACGAACAAAATCGATATGCCGATAAAATTTCGGACGCGAGCCACTTCCGGGCGCTACTAAATGCCATTCAAAGTGGAACTGTTAACAGCCTTCATCGACTCCCTCGCAGCGAATGGCGTAGTTGGATCCAAAACACCAATAATATACGGAATAATATCCGGTTAAACTTCTACTTATCCTGAATAGACTCTTACATGCAAAACTATGTAGTGCATGCGATAAATCCTGATAACGTCTGGACGTCTGTGCATGTCCAATGAAACCAACTCAATATTTTGTCTCTGTGACATCGGCCTAAAAAAGCTGGCAAAAACAATCTTAATTCCGGCAGGGGACATCACTTTTACTATTTGATTCTTAAAATTTATGCAATTCGAACTTCGAACTTTTTCCTCAGCAAGTCGATTAAAAAACCTAAAACGTAGTGAAGGAAAGTAATTGCGATGAACACAGAAACCTCAAACTAATTTGGTAATGTTTATTCTCATCCTTTAGAACATTCTTTGACATTAATTTTTTTATGTTTATCTCTTTCAAATGTTGGCCGTGGCTATTTCTCAGGTGGTCCATACATTGTGTACAATTTTCTAAGATTTGTTCCAGCATTCCGACTGGTAACTGGCGAATAATACGCCTGACCGCATAGACTTTAGACTTTACATTTCCCCACAGAAAAAACTCTAACGGTGTGATATGACACGATCTTGTTGGTAAATCGACCAGCCCAAAATGCCCAAGTGTGGAAAGTGGCACCGTCTTGTTGAAACCAAATATCGCCGAGATCACGAGCTTCAATTTGCTTGGATCTCATTTTATTTAGTAGTTATCTGAAAGTCTATAGTATGTCTTAATGATAATTATTTTATATGTATAATTGGCTTCAAAATACTCCGATTATAAAATGTAGTTATTATTAATAAAGCTTCCAATTACATATCGTTTACTCAACACACAGAAACTGCCCACACAGGAGATTAAAAAGTGCACTTTTTGAAACTCATAAGTATTCGCACAGTTCCGTATTACAGTAAACACGCTGTATAAACACACAACGCCCGCTACTTACAGAAATGTCAATAATAATCATGAAATCGAAATGCAACATTGAACATTGAGCAAACAATAATCTGCCGTCCGTGCGGCATTGAACTCTTATAACTTACGATCCCTCGCTTCTATTTAATTATTTGGCGGCTTATGCGTGCCCATGTTGGTGCATAATGAATTTTATGCATGTGCGTATGTTTCTGTTTACAATTGCAAATTTGCAACATGTTGCGGGAGCATTCGAAAAATAAGACTAGCACAATGCCAGCAGTGGCAACAGCGGCAAAAGCACGCACCAAAAATTATGCATATGTAGGAAAATTCATATGTACAGTGATTCCCGAAAATATTCAAATAAAACTTATTTATTCTTATGCGGTTATAGCCGAGTTTACAACTATTATCTACTCAGTCTGAAGTAGCAAGTTATTCTGCTTTGGATGTTGAGACTGAACATTGACATTGACTGGTTCCCACATAGACAATATTACCTACGACTACGAAGTTATGAATGTCAACGTTGGCGTAGGACTCAAGTCACGATTTCAAGCGAAGCCAGGTGCTTTTCCAACCGGTTTTTCCCACGGAGTGGTGGTCTTCCACTTCCTCGGCTTCCCCTGGCGGGTACTGCGCCGAATACTCTTAGAGCTGTACTGTTTTCGTCCATTGGGACGACATGGCCTAGCCAGCGTAGCTACTGTCTTTTAATTGACTGAACTATGTCAATGTCGTCGTATATCTCGTAGAACTCATCATTCCATATAGTAGGACGAGAATGATGAGTAAGTTCGAAGTTGTGCGACTGTGAACAGTATCGGCAAGTCCCGAATGCGAGGAGTGTTTGTTTGATGACAGGAGATTTTTCGTCTTGTCCTCATTCACTACCAAACCCATTCGCTTTTAGAGATCCTTCGCGATCCGGACGGAGATTTTGGTATTGCGCAGCTTCAGTTTGGAAAAATGTATTAGTTTTACGGGGATACCAAATTCAGACAAAGCGGCATAAAGGCAGCTCCTTTTCGTGCTGTAACTCTTATGATGGCATTAACAAGCTGGGCAGTGACACATTCCCAATCAAGGGACCGGACCTTCCAGATGAATGCTCTTTAATCGTAATTCTTAATACGCTTGCACTAATTGTCATCAAAAGCGGGCACTATCATCCGAAACTGTTGAATCCTTTTCATTGATGGTGTTTATTTACATAGCGGGTCCCAAACACAGCGCTCGACCCTGGGGAGAGTTGAATTGCTTTCTCACTTTAGCTCGCCTTCTCACTTTAGCTTGCCTTCAAACTGATGTTTTTTGGCTAACCATAGGATATTTGGTCTTAGACCGGAAGTCGTGAATTGCTTGAGCTATATGTAAATTAATCGTTTCTGTCCACACTCAATTGAATGGCGGTTAGAGAACTCCCTCATTTGTGTCAACTTCTACACGTCCATCCTACAATATAAGTTATTTTTAGAAAATGTGTTCGCTGTTTCAAACAAAAACTTTGGAATCATAAAATTAAATATATTTCTTCTGGAAGACAGATACATATTCATATTATGATACACAGAAAGGATGTTATCAGTAAATTAAGAAGGTTACCATTTATTAAGGATGCTAGGTAACTGTATACCGATAGCTCGATAACAGCCTGAATCCATCTCATATGCACCGCATCCTATAAAGTTCGGCAGCTCTGGTTTTCTGTGATTAAGTCAGGACTGGAGCAAGAGTAGCCGTTTAAAACCAAGCCTACCGACTTTGGTTTCCCGCACTGTCAGGAACAGAATGAGAGTTCGTGGAGATCGTTGGGACTAGAGTTTTTTTTTTTTTTGTAGTGTAACACTATGAAAGAGGACATCGAAAATGTAAAGAACACGGAAAGAGACAGGAACTAAAATTAATAAATTTTGTATGTGAAAATATAAGTTTCTGCTGGAGGGTATAATAAAGCTAAGGTATTCGTGGTATTATACGCAACCCAAAGCTCTCTATGACCGGCACATGTGTGGCAAGCCGCACAGTCTGCATTGTTAGCATTGGTAAAAGAATAGGCAAGCCAATGCACTCCGCATCCTCACGGCGGCCCATCATGCTAACCGCCGATTTACATTACTCACTCGCTTGCCGGCATGTCTAACTGTCTAAGTGGCAGTCGGTTTTGATGCCGATATTTGAATTTATTTCTGTGTGTCGTTTGCATTTGCGGTTGCTGCCATTGTTGTTGCACAGCGCCGCTGCTGCAGTTTGCTTGTTGTTTTATTGTTGCTGTACAACAAAATTGAATTGAAAAATCAAATTTTCGCAAAACAAACACATATTTACACATAATGACAGTTGCGGACGCAACAGCGGGCATGCATGCAACTACTGCAACAGCTGTGCCATTGACGTTGTCACAACGTGGCATGCAACAGTGCAAGTGACAGGCATTAGCGTGGTTCGCAATGACAGGCATTGTTGATATTATTGCTTGTGCCATTACCGTTGGTTCTGGTGTTTTTAGCCTCGTATTGTTGCTGTTGCTGTCACCGGCTTCTTCATCATCCGCCGCCGCCACGGCTGCAGCTGCTACACGCCTGGCCGTCGCGCCCGCTGTTGCACACAGATCAGAAAGTAATCGATTTGTTTTGCAAAATTCATGCAAAATATGACTTTAGAATTTTCGGGTAGCATTTGCCCAATGCATGCAACAACTCCCGCATACGAGCACACGCACTTCCGCACAACGCTTCAATTTCCGCTTGCTTCCGCTCGAATATGACGCGCATTAGCACAAAATGGTTTGGTGGTTTCGCTTGAAATTTGAAATTCTGCCGTTTTATGCACATCTCGTTTGTTTTTCCACAAAATGAAATTATATTTCCACACACACATGCGCGCCAACACACGAATTGTGAGAATTGTTTGCGAAATGCGCATTTCCATGCACTGACGAGGCGGACAAGTTTTGAACGAAGTTCGTCAGTCGAACTTTTGATATGGAATGATTGAGTTTAGCTAAATTTTTGTGTGACATTTTGGTGCTGTTACGAAACTTATATCATCTGATTGATGTTAATTCTCTGCCTAGTGATTTCTATATATTCTCGATTTACTCCCATTAAGCTATCGGAAACTGCTAGCTGCCGATCCATTCTGTTTCACTGTTTATGGCTCTCCTTTGAAAAATAAAATTTTGGTCCTTTGCGATACCAGATGGTAGTCATTCTTATCGATGCCGGGACTTGACGCGAATTTTAACATACTAGTGTATGTTATGTATCATACCTTGAGGACCATAGATGCTTACAGCATAGTCTTGCCAATGCGGGACAAGTGCATAAGCGATGCTTCTTTCCTGGTGCCTTGCTCTAGGCATTTCCTGCAGTCTTTTTGATCTGTCAGTCCCATTAGTATTTGTATTCCGATCATGTTCCTAAAGTATCCTCTATCGACTTTCTTTAAGGGGTTAGGTGGGTTTGAAAATTTCCAAAAATCGATTTTTTTTGTTTGCTTTATTAAATTCTACAATACCTCTAGAATATAGTCCTAAATTTTAAAGTTGATCTGAGTAATAATTTCGGAGATACAGCCTTGAGAACTTGTGCACTCAAGGCTAGCTGCGCTAARTGSCCTGTCTTTAAACGCGTTTTTCTCGAAACTGTGTTTTTGAAGTCGGTGGACACGTTTTCTCCATAAGTTATCGACTGATTTAGTTCGTATTGTGTACACGTTTTTGAAATAATATTATCTAGTTATTGAACGACGGATTTTTTTTTTTGTTTCATTACAACTTATCTTTCTGACCAAAAAATGCCGAAAATTTTACCAGGAGATATTGCTCGATATGATATAAGATATTATGATCGATGATATAAGATATTATATTTTTCAAATATATGATTGCTTGTATAAAAAAAAAAACCCCTCAACATACTTCTGTCTGACAGTGCATGCTTTTCCCAATGTTGATCACGTTTTCGGGTGTTAGCCGGGTAACAATTCCGTCCACTATTTTACGGGCTTCGATGCCTTTGTGGCCTGGCACCCAGTAGAATTAAAGTTACTTACTTCTGGCAATATTTTCCACTGATGCCCAGATTCCAAAGAAACATCTCGCCGATATGCGATTCGAGACCACCGCCTTTGCTACTTGGCTGTCTTTCTCCATATTTACTTTGAACTTTCTTTCCCAGTTGAAAAGTGATATCATGTATTCGGTGCTTGCCCAATCGCCATTACCTACCGTGCATTGCCCGAAGGTTCTATATGTGAATTCGCCTGCAGCCCGTAGTCGTCACACCGATTTTGCTGAGCAGTTTACAGCGAAGAGGTCTATAGGTGGCAGGTTTAGTACCAGTCTACAGAATTTTAAATTTAATGCAGTTTGTTTATTATCATTCAAAAAAAATAAAAATTGGATATTGGTGGATTCCGTTGAGTCCATTTTTCGATGACTCGTTCGCGTATTTGATGCGTGTGATATTTTGCTCAAAGACCTGAATCGAAGCGGCCTATCCCGTTATAGACTTTAGACTTTACATATCTCTTACGGTGTGATATCACACGATCGTGATGACCAATCGACCACGGTTACGTTCATTTTTAAAGAAATATGTACCGCTGATTCCACCGACCCACAAAACACACCAAACCTTTCTTTTTCTAGATAAAGTGACAGTTGTTGAATCTCCTCAGGTTGCTCGTCGTTCCGAATGCGGCTATTTTGCTCGATTACATTCCCATTGAGACCGAAACGGGCCTAATCGTTGAACAGAATTTCAAAATTTGGCTCGAAAACTTCGGATCTTCTTGGAACTCTTTAAGAGCCCACAGAGCGATGCGATATTGTTTGTGAAGTTCGAGCGGTTTCAGATCAGTGAAGAGAGAAATAATACTAAATAAAAATAATAGTTTGACAAGAGTCAGACGTGATCTGTCTAACGAGGCTATTGCAGAAAATGCCACTACTTGGATCACCCGTTATAAATGTGAATGCGTCGCAAGTTATTGGTTATGTTCTTTGCATTCATTTTGGCGTTTCTGTAGGCATATTTTTTTAACAGTACCTAGCATCTGATAACATAAATTTCGAAAAAAAGTAGTAACATTAGTTTTTAAATGTACATGAGTCCAGTTAGTAATCTATTTTGGGTCAAAATACTGATAAACTTGGAAGTGGGAAATGAAATCATTTGTCCTTTCGCTGATTCATTCAGTATGCAAATGTTCTGGTGTCTATATGCTAATGCCTGCCAAACAATCAAATCCAACTCATGCATTATTGTTTGGCGCAACATGCAGAGGCGTCCAATTTCCAATTCATTCTGCATGCCAGAATTGCAATATTCCGCTCATTTTCCAGCTGCCGGCAAATATTATTCCCCAGAAGCGCGCTGATGCACACACTCAATCATCTAGTAGATTGATGCTTTCGTAAATGACTGCACACGCGCGTGCTCACCGCTCATGTTGGCGCTTACATAAGCATTTCAGAGGCCAAATTGGAAGTCAATTCGAATGCAAATGAGCGCCCAAAACGCTGAATAATAACCCTCACAATATTTCCGCGGTGTTTCAAAAATATTTGTAATTTGTTATTTCAATTTTAATTTCATTTGCATTTTTAAGTAATCAGGCATGCGACCAATTTCTATTTTTTATTTTTAATTAGTTTTACAGATATCTTTTTTGTCGCTTGCGGTGCCGCAATTATAAGTCACTCAGGCTAATTTGCATTTCAGAAATTGCCGCGACACCCTCAAAAGCCAGTAAGTGTCAGCATACCGCACCAAAATGCTGCACCTGTAAGTGTATACAACATAAATATATATATTATATATATATCTCCATTTTAAATGCACTTATATCCTACTTCACCTTGTTGTTAAATGCATTTAAATGGAAATTTGTTTGGCGCTTGTCATCGCATCACTCTGGCCGTGCTGCCCTCCACGCAAACCGTGTTTGTTGTTCTTGTACTTGTTAATGATAATTATGCATTTTCTCGGTTCATTTGTAATTATTACTGCTGCTGTAGGGTAAATTTGTTATCGCATGATTTGCTAACGGTTGCCACTGCGGTTGTTTATCTTTGTAAAGAGACGGCATTCATGTCGCTTGTTTGTAGTTTTGGAAATTATGACCATTATTCGGTGTCTGTCGACTAACTTTTTGCTGTAAGCATAGCAAATTTATGACATTCTATTATCGAGCTAATGACGTTGCCAGATGGAGTGAAATATCAATTGTCGTGCATGTTTTCGCCCGACCATATTCTACAAAGAAGCTAAAACATGCTCCTTGTCAGTTCTTCGTCGCCGTGTTTGAATAGCTCGGCTGGCAATCCATCGGCTTCCGTCGATTTGTTGCTCTTCAAAAGGGTAATTGCTATTCGAACTTCTTCAGAGTTCGACAATGGAACTTCCAATGGAACTCTATCCTCACCGATTGGAGAATTAGAATCACCATCTCCAGGTGTTAAGCTTTCACTGCCATTCAGCAGGTTAGATATATATATAGTATTCCCTCCATAGCTTCAGTATGCTCTGAACATCAGTCATTAGATCATCTCTGGGGGTTCTACTAGAATATGCTCTGGTCTGGAAACCTTCTGTTAGGCGCTGCATCTCTTTTTAGAATTTTCGTGCACTACCCCTGTCGGCCAGCTTATCAAGTTCTTCGCACTCACGCTTTACGGCTTCTCTCCTTTATTGTCTGCAGTTGTGTCTCGTCTCCCTCTTCAACTCTCGCTAAATTTCCTATCCCGCACGTGTTATGGTCGATTGTAACGTTGCGAGGTAGGCAGTCTGTTTTCTCTCATCGTACCAACTGCTCTTTTGCCTTTTCCGAAGACCAATGGTTTCCGTTGCAGCTGTACGTAAGGAGTTTGAAATGCCGTCCCATAGTTCCCTTATACCGAGTTGTTGACGAGTGTTCTCAGAGAGCAGGAGTGCAAATCGAGTAGAAAACCGATCGGCTGTCTGTTGTGATTGCAGCTTCTGGACGTCGCACCTTCCTTGTGTTTGTTGACGTGCGTTTTTTGCTACACAGAGGCGGGTGCGTATCTTAGCTGCCACAAAATAGTTCTGCGAGTCAATGTGGCGGCTCGCTTGTTGGAATCTAGTTAACCATATTTCGGTCCCCTTCGAATATTTTCGAGTGACACCGACGTTTTCTTCTGGATTCTACTAACATCGCCACAAAACTAAAATGTGCTGTTCATGGTATAAAATAAGCTATCTTAAAACGAGTTAACCCGATCTAATTCACTACATTTTTTATATCGAAATTGAATTTCACAGCGCTAACAAAATTTGTTGAATAATTAATAATTTATCGTTAATATTTACTTTGGAACTCTAAGAGCTCTATGTGATTTTATCTTTTTCGGATTAAAGCTGAAATTATCAGACAATTGTATTACAGTACTTCAAAGAAAAGAAAGTAATGGGCACTGCCAAGTCATTTGTTCTCATGTTGTTAAATCTATTAAAAACTTACCATAAAACGCTTAACTGAACCGTCTTACTCCACCCTTCCTATTCGGCAGATATTGCACCGTCCGTTCGATAGCTCAGCAGAGTTCCATGAACATGACGGCATCCAAATATGGATTGATTCCTTACAATAAAATTGTAGCGAAAACTAAGTTCAGCAGCCAGTATTTTTGCCACCGTAAATAACTTTATTCACATTTTGGATTCCATTTGATCAGTCCAAAGAGTCCAGTGTAGCAATTTTACCCCTGACTTCGCGTAACCCCACAATAAGTGGGCTACATTTTTCTTGATATGATAGAAGTCAGTACAGAATTACCCTCTATTGTTTTATTAAAGGGTACGGATGAAGCTGAGTAAGGTTCAAATGATTGGTATATAGATGTTAAACTAAATAGTTACCTCTCTGTCTTTCTTCAGTTATTTTCTGGACAATAACGTTTTCTGGGGCCTCAAAAAATCTTTCAATTTTTGGTACCCCAAAACAGGTTAAACCAGTTAATAATATTTGACTTTAAGTAATAAATATGGTCATTAAATTTACTAGACTAAATTTCCAAAAATGTTTACTGTTGTGAGTATTGCATAATACTTGACGAGGCATAAAGCTATACTGGGCAACTGTCAAAAACATGTGTTCATTTCGGCAGTTGGTTTGACAGCTCGAGGATACTCTACACTCAAAAAAAAAAATCATCACATGCTTATGGCGCATCGCTCCGAGTGGAGGAGACAACACCAACAACAGCACATCTAATGATGCAGAAATCAAATGAAAAACATTTATATTTCTGGCATGCAAATTAGTTGTGCGCACGATGCCAATTAGATAGGGTTGAATGGAATTTGTAATTAGCGCAGGTTTGCAATCAACGACGCCTTTAGCGGCACTCAAAATCGTGGCATTTACCATGTGAAGATGTGTGAATGTGTGTGTGTGTAAATGGACATGGAGTGAGTGCATAATTAGTGGTCATTTCTGTAGCCCGAAGCTTGCACACATGTTTATTTCTGTACAACAACAAGAATCGCAGAATATTTTCATCAGAAAATGCTTATTGAAATTATGGATATCCTTTCTCATTAATGGATCTGTGTTACACAGGATGAGCTAGACCTCAGTGTACCAACTGCTTGTAGATCGAAAAACTTTTATACCATTTGCCAAAACTCAAAGTGGGCAGTTTGTTTGCAGATTCATCGAAAATATGAGAATGTGATTTTGCGATGTTTTCTCTTTTATATTTACTACTTTAATTGAGGTAATTAGACCGATGATTTCACCGGCCCACAAAACACAACAAACGATAGTTTTTTCTAGATGAAATCACAGCTCTTGAAACTCTTCATATTGCTCTTCGTCCCAAACGTGACAAATTTGCTTGTTTACATACCTATTTGGTCAGAAGTAGGTTTCATCAACATTCAATTTGTCTCGAAAGCATTGGCTTTTCTTGGAACTTTTCGAGAGCTTTAAACCGAAGAGATCTCGCTTGGGAAGGTCAGGCGGCTTCAGTTCTTGCACGATTTTTTTTGATTTCAACTTAAGATATCGACGTAAAATGCTCCGAGTCTTTCCATAAGTCAGTCTGAGTTGCTGCGAACGGAGCCGAAACGACTCTCCACGGTCTGCGTGAACACTTTCAGCTATATTTTGTTCACTGCGTGCTGGATTCATTCGAATATCATCTAAGAGTGAATCCTAGGTCGCGAATCCTAGGTATTGCGAATAGTGCGCTCAGTAGGCCGTCCGGAACTTGAATTTTCGTAATAAGGTTGAACGATTTGTAAACTTTGAAATGCCAAACAATGCTGGTGCAAAAATAACACGACAGCTTGACATGACTCATAAGTGATCTGCCATTTATGACTCAATTGCCGATATCGTACTAAATTCATTAAATTAGTTGCATATTTAAACACATTGTTTAGTATTCCTACTTTAAAAGACTTGCTTTTTGTGTGTTCTCTTAAGTTAAATCCGCGTAAACGATCTTTCCACTAATGGCCATTGCAAATGGGTGTTAAAGTTACGTTTCCCGTAAACATAAAATGAGTGGATGAATTTAGTGTGCATATTAAATATACTAGGGTATGTTAGTAGGTAACGCATATTTGGTTTAGAAAAAGAAAAAAGAAGTTGTTTTGTATTGAACCGTAATGGCTAAAAAATCAGTTATGAAATTGTCGAGTGAGACCTGGGATACTTCAAGAAATTTGGATATTTTTATCCGTCATTAAGAAAGTTAGAAAGGTAGACGATAGTAGGAGACAATAAAATAATATTTTCTTCACAAAAACATTGAAAATCTTAATTATTAATTTATTGCTTCTGTGACATTAAAAATTGGACTCCAAAATCAGTGTTGAATTCTTGTTGATTTCTATATCCCGAACATCCATATCCATCGTTTGTAACGTAAAAAGTGTAAGTAAATCACAAACAAAAAACCATTTTTTCTCCGCCTGCAACACATTTGTCATCTGATCGAATTTGACTCGGACTGGCCCGTTTAAAATGTGGACGCAAACTCAACCGACAAAAAGTTGTCTACTAGTTTGCTGCAACCATGTGTCAAGTGGGGTGTAATTTAGCTGCTGTTTGTTTACGACGCGAAAAGTTTCTCAGACAAATTTTACCATGAAAAAAGTTTAAACAATTTGAGTGAAATTTTGTATTTCCAATGGAATCATGGCTACGGCAACATTTAAAATGTTGCAGTATTGTTTTTGAGAGTTTACTTTGTCACAAACACAAGTATTTGAGGGGCTGAAGGCATTTGGTGAAGGTCGTAAAGAAATCTAGAACTTGGTTCTTACGAATCGTTCATCAACCTCGGTTAATGATGATAATATAGAAAAAGTTAAAGAAACAGTGCTTGAAAATCATCACGTTGGCATCCGAGAAATAGCTTAGGACACAACATCTAAAATTGGTTAATACAAGACATTACTATTAATGTTTTGGGTATCGTTTTATTATACCCTTGCAACATGTTGCCTTGGAGTAAAATAGTTTCGTTTACCTAACGCAGATGGGCTTAAGCGGGCCTATGTCACGCCCAGAAAAGGAAATTAATCGAAAATGCATAAAAGACCATAACTGAATACTAAATTAAGATATACTATACAAGATACATACCTGTAGAACTGTAATTTGGCACAGGCGATCGCAGTAGCAGCGGGCACCTATGAGTTAAAAAGCTTGAAAAAGTGTGAGTGCTCCCGCCTCCTATTTGTTTTAATAAATATACCTCCTAAACCACTTGAGATAAATAACGAATATCGTTCACGTCAAATTCTTTCGATGCCTTGAAAATGGATGAAATCGGAAGATAACCTCGTCCAGTAAAGTTCCGCTCATTCTTCTGACGTGACTTCCGTGGCATTCTTCTGACATTCCTATGTCACGGTGTGAAAATGGCCGAAATCGAATTACGCCTACTTCCCATTCCCACTCCCACAATTTTAAATTTCACTTAATTTTTTTACTTTCCGTTACACAATCCAAGAAGTTTAATATCACGGAATAAAACTTGTTACGAATAATGCCTTTAGAATATGCCACCTTTTGACCAAAAATTCTCCAATCCAAACTGTTCAAGCCCCTGGGTACCGAATACATATATGGATATACCCCAGATCTTTTCATTGAATTTTGCTGAAACTAAGTGTTTCACAAGTTCAGTTTGTAAAACATAATTTGCAAAAAAAAAAAAAAAAAAAAAGAATAAAAACTATATCGGCTAACTAACCCGCGTATTTTACTCATAGCCATTAATGGCAGTCTAAAGTACTTTATAGGCAGCTCCCCCTCCAGCTGATGCTCAGCTGATTAATTAAAATTACCACAAAGTGCTTTATTCTCACGAACTTTTATTTCGCTTTCTCTCTCGCCACAGCTTTTACATAATAATTTTTCACACTACTTTTTTACGCATACTGCTCATTATACGAGTAGAAGCCATTAGCCGGTCGAATGGTCAATTTAAATAAATGCAAATTGATTTCTCTTCCACAATTGCGGCGCTGCAGCTGAGCGTGTGAGCGTAGATGGGGCTAACGCTGCGCGGTGAGTGCTCACCGAGTCAATTGCAGCTGTAATCACAGTGTGTGCCAGTGTTTGTACATATTTCCGAAGGATATAATACGTCGCCATTTGTCTGCTACGTAATTACTTAGCGGTTTGGTTGTTAAATTTTACCGCCGAAACTTTGGCTATCACTTTAACGTGTTTACTTAACTTATGTACTCGCATAACTATAGTACACTCACATACATATAGTATATAGTGGGTCGGTACATTCGCAAGCATAAACATAGCATAATGTCCAACTACGTTTTCCTGTTCGCGATTGCTACGGCGCCGGCTCGCATTATCCCTGTTGGCATTGTCATGTCGCCGCGTGAGTAAAAATCGCCCGAAAATGCTTCGCTGCGTAGCATTTGTTGTTTGGCTTTTAATTAAATGCATTTCGTATGTAGATTATTTGGCGATTGATTTTAAAGTCCTCAGCTCGCTAAAATACAATTGGTGGCTTACGGTTTACTCTTAATTAACCGTAATTGCTGCGCTGCCTTCCACGCTCACCTCATCATCCTACCAACCGTTGTTGTTACCGGCGGCAAAACACAGTCGCATTGCACTTACTTCCGCATACGTTCGTTTGTGCCAAACTACTCGTCCACGTTTGCGTTGGGGATAAGCTTTGGTGTCGGCGTCGGCGTATGAGTAACCTAACTACTCCAACTGACTGCCGTCCGTTTGTTAGGGATGCACTTTGTGCCGCGTTGATTCTAAAGGGAATTGCTAATTAAAATGCGTTTAGGGCAAAGACTGAAATTTAAGTTTCCCTTTTTCTACATTGGTTTCGTGCAAAGCCATGTGTGGGTACGAACCCGGCAGGAAAGCGCTTGAATTACAAATTCTGTAAGCGGTTATTTTCATCTAAAATGCAAGAAGGTTGCAATTTACTTTTTTTTTTTAATATGAGAGACATACATATGAACCTAAATGCTTTGAACAAAGAATCGTGCTTCTTTTCATATTTTTATTGCCTGAACAATGGATATTAAGTTTGCAACAAAAAATAACATCTAGCAGTCAACGTTGGATATTGTAAAAAAAAAAAAATATATATATATATATATACACTTGTGCTCATACAATTAAGCCACATAAACGTTATGGTGTACAAATTCATAAAAGTTGAATTTTATTGATAAATCGGAAAAAAAAGTTTCACAAAATTAAAAGAAAGTACTTAAACTTTATTGTACTTACAGTTTTTTAGCTGTCTCTTATACACATCTAGATGTGTATAAGAGACAGATATATATCCGTCTGTTTATTCGTCTGTTCTCTATATTGTCGAACTCGTCTGCCAGCTTTGTGGATATCGATTTTTGTTTTGTTTTTTATAGTTGGAGGTCGAAAGCGGGAGTGCGACACTTTAATCGCTAAACTTATCCTATTCCCATCTCATGTCGCTCCCCCGCGACCACTGGACAAAGTATTACTTCATGGGAGAGAAGAAGACATTTAAGTCTCTTCTATTGTATGAACTGACTGACGCTTAATCTGTCTCATCTTATCTTAATTAGAGCTTGGGGTATCGATTTTTTTTTTTTTATGGTAGGAGAATGTATCGAAAGCCGGATTGTAGAACTTTAATCCGCTAAACTTAACGTACTCCCAACTCATACCTCCCGGATTAAGTATTACTTTATGGGACTTTAAGTCTCATCATACTGACTGACTGACGCCTACTATACACTATATGTCATAGTTTTGTCACAATTAGAGCTGACGATTTCCATTTTCCAGAGGGCTGACACTAAACTGAAAAAACTATCGCGGACTTTGAAAAAATACGTGCTCAGGGTCTTCTATGCACTCTGTACACGTCGGACATCGCGGACTAAGGTCGTGATGGAATCGGAACAGATGACTTCTAAAGTATCCACGTGCACTTTGCATTTGAGTAAGGTGGAAGTCTAAGGCCTCATGTTGTCTATCTATCCACGAATGGATGTCCGATATCAGGCTGTGGGTACACCGTCCTTTGCTAAAGTTAAAATTTTATTTAGTAATAGAAAGGGAGAGAGAGAGATTTAATTTCAACGGAAAGAAAAATAATATTTTTTTATTTGATAAGTTTTGGTTAATTATCCGCCAGTTTATCATCAACATCCTCCCCTTTGCTACTTCCTGAAGAGAAGTGAATAAATTTTTTTACTAATATAGCTTTTAAGGCTCTCCTGAAGTTCTAGATGAGGTAAGTTTCTAGCCTCAGTGGAGATTTTCATTTGGTAAAGAAAGCCATTTCTCACCAGAGTTGGTCACGGTAAACAGTCTTACGTTATCCTTCATCCCTTACCAATATATTTATAGCGTCAACTCTCCTTAACTCTCACTTAGTCCACTCTTAGGCTCTTATTATTCTTATAGTGCACTGGTATGAATAGAACAAAATCGGACCAATTTTGGAACAGAAATTCATGTCGTCGATTTTACCAGCAGCGCATTAACGCACATGGCTTTTATCTCAGCATGTATTCACTCGTAGTGCTATACTAGTAAATGGCAGTTGAAATTGGAGGCTGTAATTTAGCCGCAAAACTGTGACCTTTGTTTGTGCATGCGAGAGGCTTTCCGATTAATTGCGGTGTGGTGGATAGCATTGCCTTAAATGTGTTGTATCTTCATTAACCCGCAGTAAATATTTTATATATCATTTCCGCTTTTGACTTTTAGTTTGAGTTAATGTGTGCGTGGACGGTTAGCGGTTTTTGCTGCTGCGCCCTTTGTGTGTGTAATTAATTATACGAGTCGACTAAATGAAAAAGCACTAAAGTTATCAGGGGTTTTACGCAGTTTCAATACACTAAACCCAATTTGTGGCGCTATTTGGTTTCAGTGATTAGTCCACATGTATATCAATTTATATATTTGGGTATTTGGGTCGGTGGTGGGTTTTCAGAACAAATGTGCGGTGTGACACGGCATATTTAGATTATTAAGTTGCTTTCGGTCATTAGTTATGATGTGTGCTGAGTTTGTTGAATATACTATTTAATTTATGCAAAGTACATATATTGTTTCATCATGTGGATATTGCTGGATAGTTTTAAAAGGCAGGCGGTTTCTCATTAAATTATTTTCTTTCCTAATGTTTGTAACTACAAAATTCCAAGAAAGTTTATAGTGCGTTTGGGCAGATTTACATTTGTTTGAGAAACACAATATTGAATAATTAATTTAATCAATGTTATGTATGAAATCAAAGCTATTAGATACGTATATTTCAATGGGAAAATTTTTTCGGCAGAGTTGCCACTGTTACAAAATTATGCAACAATATACTAAGGAAAAGAAAGCCATGAAGGTCTTCATCCTAGTAATCTCAAATAGTCTGAAGCATATACAAATTTCATTCTCAGTTTGTACTCCAAATAGAGGAACATGTTAAATCGCTTTTAATGTACCATGATTATTCCAAACACATATACATATATATTTACACCCTGAGCAGGGTATATTGAGCTTATTACGAAGTTTGTAACACCAAGAACAGAACATCGGAGACCCTTTAGTCGTGTTTGTCTGTGTTGCAGTGTAAGAGCGAGTCAGTCCCTCCGTTTTCATATATCGATCTGAAATTTTGCACACCTCGGACTACTATACATTGTGACAAAAAAGCGCTGGGAAATTGTAATTAAATTCCCAGGGTAAATGATATTTCAAAAAAAAAAAAAAAAATAAAAATAAAAATAAAAATAAAAATATATATATATATTGTTTGCTAAGTTGGTAGGACTTAATTAATTACTATGAGCGCGATCTGTCAACGACTTTGTTTACAGCAGCTGCTTAAGTCGATACACCTCAGTAGTGTGTTCCGATTTTTACAATGGATAAAAATACACGACAAAGAACTTCTCTCCAGCTTATTTTATACCAAATTTTGTGTACTTCTAACCAAATTTCGTGTGCGAAATAGTTGCAAATGTTGGAAAAGGCTTTCGTTGATTCAGTTTTATCAAAAATACAAGTTTATGAGTGGTACAAAGCCTTCAAAGACGGTTGAGAGATCGTTGAAGATGAGGCATGTGTTCTGAACGACCTTCGACCTCTTCAACTCATAATGAAAATATTAAAAAAATGAAGGATCTTTCGCGAGTCCATGATTTTGGTGGATATTATAGATATAAAAGAGCGTTCTTGCTAGACTCGTCCCGATAAAGCTGAATTTTTTCGCATCGCACCATTGTTTACCAGATTTGACACCATTATCCAAACTGAAATTGGCGCTCCATGGAAATTCGCTGACGGAGTTGAAGCCATCTCAAAAGTGCGTATGAAAAGTGTTGCAAGGAGTGGAAAAATCGTTTGCGTTTTATTAACAATTTCCGGGCAGTTTTATGACACAATGTAGTTTTCAAATGTGACCATTATGTAAGCACTGTTTCGATTGCCGAACAGCTAATGATTGGAACCATTTAAATTAAGCTGGATGCATAAAGGAGGAAAAGAGGAGTAAGAGCAAAAGCATATCATAAACCGAATTCTTCGAATCGCTGCTGAACCTCAACAAATTTGTTGCACTTCTGAAGGATCATGATTCTGGTGATGAAATGTGAATCACTTACATTTTCTCGCTTATTCATTGCAAGATGCCTTAAACTCTGCCTTGTAAATAAGACAAATTGGACGAAGGAGTATATAGTGGACCTCAAAAGAATATTTTCTCAAATTGCAACCAGGCAACTTTTGGAGCAAGGACAAAGAGACTCCTTTGGTAACATACTCTATAATCGACCGGCTGACCCGTCATCAACTAAGCCGCCCCCTAATATTAGCCTAGATACAGAAGGACGCAGATGGAAAAGATACAGGCCTGCCATATTATAATGTCTTCTTTTGATGGCCATCGAACATTTATCCATTTATGGAGTATAACACACTTCTCTTCAAACAGTTTCTGCTCGGGTGTTTTCGCAGAAATCATCCCTGCTGTCACTTGCTTAAGGCGGAGTTCTTGATAGGTGGGAACCGACCAATTTCAGTGAATGGTGTAGTTGAGTTCAGATGCCATCAATAGCAAAACAAGAACTCGAGTTGCTTCGTGAAACCAGGGTGATATTTGTGCAACTTTATTCAGGAAATTGTAATAGGTTAAATTCGTACTTATCCAAAATAGACCCTGATATTTAAAACCAATGAGTTACCGCGTCATACTAGTCATTTTTTGCATGCTCTCTGAAGCCAGCTCACTTAGCACTCCCTTCCTTTGGTTCGAAGTCGCCAAAATAGCTTGTTTCTGGGCCTACCGTTAAGTGATTTCGACAACTGTTAACTTATGAATTTCCTCTGTGCAGGGTGTGGATAAACGTTACATCAACAACATGGGAAGCTCCAGCTACTAGAAATTGAATATTAAGAATGAATAAATGCCAGACATAAAACCGTTGCCTACATTTAGGGTTACACTGCGTGGGGGTAGCAAAGCGAAAACAAATTGAAGTTCAACGGTATAAAAGCAGCGTATACAAATTTAAATTTATTACAGAATTTATGGTAAATAATATGAATATCGAAGACCATTTAACCAACACGAGTTTAAAGTGTTCGTAATAACTTGAAAGTTATTTAAAATTTATTGAATGGCGTACAGCAACAACAAAAAACAGTTTCCATAAATTTTACAACTAAACAGGATGCTGCCGTTACCCGCTTTATTGAGCAAAAAAATTTATGTTTCACATGCGAACTTACCAACGACGAAGAGGATAATTGGCGTGGGTTGAGAAGTTGGGGGGAGGGCGGGGCCGAGTGAGTATTGCGTAACGAGGAGTAAAAATGCTGCTTTACACACTGATTTAATAAATTCCGAGAAATCGGTTAGGACGAAGCAAGAATGAGAGCTGCCGGCGGGCCAATGGCATTGTTCACCTGCGAAAGCACAACAATGGTGCCCGTGCGGTGAATGACTCAACGCTTAGCAGTTCCACGGCGCTGGTGGCAGCAGCTCAGCAAAAGGTAACCTTGTTTTTCCTGTTGTTGCTGTTTTTGTTGGTGATATTCTTGTTGACATGACGAAGGTGGAGGCGAAAACTGCCTTGCACAAAAGAATGCAATTATGTGCATACAATTGGCGAGCAGCAACAACAAAACCATGCAAGTTTACGTGACGTAAAAGTAAAAATAATAAAAGGTTTAACTAGCGAAGCAAATGGAAACTTCTGGCAAGCTATCAAAAGGAAGTTAAGCAACAGCACAAAAAAAGCAAAAAGCAAAAACAATAAAAAAAAACTACAAAAAATAATAGGCAACATGATTGAAGGTCTGCGCTGCAGACGAAGCGCGCATAACGAAGTTGAAGGAAATATTTTTTATTTTCTGCTTGAAAGGTGAAATTATGTTGTTTATATTTGCGAATGCTTTGTAGCATTCTTGTTTTTGTTGTGTGGAAAAATCAATTTAAGATTAAATAACAGAAATAATTAAGAGCGCGTCATTAACCGGCGAATATCTTGGTGGTACAATTTATACGAGGTACTGTTAATACTGATTTATGCATAGAGAGTGTCATGGGAGTATGCGAGCTAAACATAAAGCGAGGCTCAAGAATTATGCAGTTTTAAGGCTCGCGTTTCATAATTCTCAGGATTTTAGTTGAGCATTTCTTGAGTGGAATCGCTTGAATGCCGATTTTTTAAGAGTTGAGGTGTTTTTCTTGCTTGGCTGACTCTGATATAAAGACAAATTTTTGGATCCACTCTGGCTAACCATTACGTATGAAGTACAACCTGATCTTCTTACAATCCAATCAGTTTGTTGACGGTGGGCTTTAATCCTTCACACAATACGCTCGATATAACCTTATATGCAATGTTTAACAGACTTATCCCACGGTAGTTGACGCAGATTGCGGGATCTCAGGTTTTGTGGATTGGACGGAGCACACTTAAATTCCAATCGTTGGGAATGCATTCATCGTCATCGATAGGACAATCGAGTTCGCCTTTGGCGTACTTTCACTGCCATTCAGCAGACGGAGGAGTGTTCGCTCCATAATTTCAGTATGCTCTAGACATCAGCCACTAGATCACCCTTCCGCGTTCTGCAGGAGTTTGCTTCGGTCTTGAAGTCTAGCATTACTCCTATCAGCCAGCTTGTCAAGCTCTTCGTAGTCACGCTTTTCGGTCTCTCTCTTTTTTTTTGTCTGCAAATACGTCTCGCTCCCCTCTTCAACTGTTGGTATTTATCCCATCCCGCGCGTGTTGTGGTCGATTCTAAAGTTGCGAGGTAGGCCGCATGTTTTCTCTCCTCTGCACTCCTCATCGTACCATCTGTTCTTTTGCAATTTCCGAAAATCAATGGTTTCGTTTGCAGCTGTACGTAAGGAGCTTGAAGTGCTGTTCCATAATTCCCTTATACAGAGTTGCTGACGAGTGCTCTCAGAGAGCAGGAGTGSAAGTCGAGTAGAAAATCGTTCAGCTATCTGTTGTGATTGCAGCTTCTGGACGTCGCACCTTCCTTGTGTTTGTTGACGTGCGTTTTTTGCTGTACAGAGGCGAGTGCGAATCTTGGCTGCAACAAGATAGTGATCCGCGTCTAAAATGTCTAAAACATTTGAGACGTAACCAATGTGTGTGGTGGCTCTTCGTTTCGAAGACAGCCAGATAGCTTGGTTTTTCTATGCTGAAATTTAGTACCAGAGGTAACCATATTTCGACCCCGACGAAATCGATCAACCTCAACCCATTTGAGGATGTTTCCTCGTGAAGGCTGAATTTACCGACTGTTGTGCCTAAGATACCTTCTTTGCCCACCCTTTCGGTCAAGTCGCCAAACAGGATATTGACATTCTGACGGAGGCAGCCCTCGTAGATGCGTTCCAAGCGCAATCGCACTTTTTGGACGGTGACGATATAAGCCTTTACGCTCATGATACCATAAGCCAACTGGGCTGCGGAATCTTCCCAATTTAGGGAGCGGACATTTTAGATGGATGCCCTTAAATCGCAAGCCTTAATACGTTTGCTGCAGTCATCATCAAAAGTCGGGTCTTTCGTCCGACGCTGCTTTCTCCTTTCATGTTGGGGTTTTTTACGTGGCGGGCCCTAAACTCAGCACACAACCTAGGGGTGGATATCTCACCTTCTAACTTTAGCTTGGCGGATATTTTATGGCTACCCAGAGGATACTTGGACCTCAGACCGGCAGTTGTGAGCTATATGTAGAATAATCTTTTTATGCCACTCCCAAGTGAATGGCGAATACTTTCCACACTCTCGTGAACTTTTACACATGGCTCCATCCTTAAACAACCAAAAACAACCAATTATAATAATGGAAGAGTTGCCGGAATTCATGAACATAGCCTTAGAATAGGTTCGGTTAGGTCGTAGGTTTGATCCAAAATCTATAGATACCACTTGGTGCATCACCCATAAATTGGCCAAGCATTGAATTCCAGCAATTTCAATAAGTTCTTTAATGTTGTGTCGACCGCGATATTTCAATCTTAGTCTGGCAAAGGTCAAGCAATAGAGGATAATTCCACTTCGCCATCCTCCATACATGTGTACTTATTGGAGAGTGTTCCCTCAGCTCTCAGCTACCATTGCGACGAGAGTGTCAATGCTAAGTGCGTGCAGTTCAAAGCGGCTCTTACGGTTATTTTGGTCCTGAAGGATCTAGGAATGAACTATTTAACCTAGTAAACGGTGGTCTCATAAGTAATACTACTCTACCGGGGCTCTCTTTCCTTCTTGATAATAAGAGCGAATTTTTCCCGCACCTGGTGAGTTCCATTTCGTGAAGCCTTAACGCACATCATTCTAGTGCAATTTTGTACAGATCCCCATTATTGTATATGTGCAAGTGTGTACGTAATACTTGGTGTAACCCACTCGTGTCCTTTTATTGGAATTAATTTCAAGCACAGTGTTATTTTACGTTGCACTTGTTTTTGCAGTTCTTGTTGTACTTCAGACTTAATGTTTTTACCGTTGTTGTACTCGTTATATTGCCGCCGTTTCAGGCGGAGTGCACAGTGAAGAAGCTTCCAATGTAGTTGAGATCCGAGGTCGGCGTTGTCGATATCTCATCGCGCCATTTGTCGTGGGAGTAGATAGAGCCAACGATATTGCTTTGGATAATAAACAGCCTGCACGGAAATGCTAAATGGAAAAATGAGTGGAGCGAAAGCAAAAACCTTGCAAAGCAACACAAAAAAGAAAAAAAAAAAAACACAAAACAGAGAAGCAGAAATGTTGCAATGTTGCAGATGTACAAAGTTGCTTGCGGCAACGTCGTTGGTTTTGTGCAACGCGACCGCAGCGGAAGCTATGCTCATTCATTGCACTTGCACGCCCAACCCTGCTCATATGCTTCATCCCCTCACCCACCACTCATTGGATGACGGCTGTTGAACAAGACCTAGTCAGTTGCCTTGGGCTGCCTGCTGTTGCCTCTGCCATTACTGCTGCTCGCAGCACCAATCTCTACGGCTATGCCGTTCGATTTTTGTTGCTCTTGTGTTTATGTTGCAGCAAATGCGGCGCTCCTATACGCCCGCTTCGAGCTTTGGTGTTTTGTTTATGCGCAAATTAGTTTCAAATGCATAAATTTCGCCGTCAGCTCGGGCGTACACGGTTTCGACATCTCCCATGCACGGTCAGTACGCGCCGCCAATAGTGTTTGTGTGTCAATGTGTGAGTATGCTAATTCTTAGCGCCACACACTTTTTACTCCACTTTGTTAGTCATGCGCTCAGTCTGTTTGCGTGTTGGGCTCGGCAGTCCGCTTGTCTGTCTGGCTGCCCATTTGAATGCCACCCTGACGGGCTGTTCGTTGGTTCATCTGTCCAACTGTCGGTGTGTCAGTCTGACCGACACATCTTCATTCACTGTTTGCCAGCTGCCGGCTGCCCGTATTGTGTGCGGCATGATGATGTCCGCTGGTTTATTGCACAACGACTTCCGTTGCGCGAAAAACGCAAACACAAAAGTGGAAAGAAAGCGCCGCATAATGCATTTGAGTGTGTAAGAAGTGGCGGTAAGTCGAAAAGCGGCAGCGAAGCGCAAACCGGAAACGGAACTTTTCACTGAACACAAATAAATCACTGCCATTTTAGTGCAATAATTTTCGCAAAACAATGTTGCGTGCTTTTGGGCGCTGTAGAGCGGCAGATGCTCTCCTTACAACATCGCTGGTGCAACACGAAGGGCAAGCGTTGCCGTTAGTTATGTGTGACAGTGCTGTTGTAAGTGGCAACATTTTACCAAATGTTGTCATGAATATTGAAATATGTATGATTGTCTGTGTGTTATTGCTTGGCATGTCTTAGCTGAAGTTAACCAAATGTAGTCTTGAAATCATTTACATGAATTTCTTCACAATTGAGGGTGATCCTTTAGGCTAGAAACAATTCTTTCCAACGGAGTAAAGCTCTTCCTCTTCCTCTGCTGCCCCCGTCAAATACTGCATTGAATACTCTCAGAGCCGAAGTGTTTTCATCCATTCGGATGGCATGATCTATCCAGAGTAGCCGCTGTCTTTTAATTCGCTGAACTACGAGGTGTGTTCAAAAAGTATCGCGAAAGTTTTGCTGACAGTTTTCTTCGATTGCAGGGGGGTGTTGCATCATGAGTTCTTGCCACAGGGAAGAACGGTCAATACGAAATATTACCTGCAAGTTGTGCGCAATTTGCGCAAAGCAATCCGCCAGAAACACCTAGATTTGTGGAAGAATAAAAATTGGCTTTTGCACCACAATAACGCCCCTGCTTATACATCGTTGCTTGTGCGCGACTTTTTGGCCAAAAACAACACACTAATGATGCCGCAGCCACCGTATTCYCCAGATCTGGCCCCCTGTGACTTTTTCTTGTTCCCTAAACTGAAGAGGCCCATGAAAGGACGACATTACGCTTCTCTTGACGAGATAAAGACGCCATCGAAAGAGGAGCTGAAGAAGATTAAAAAAAATGATTTTTTGAAGTGCTACGATGATTGGAAAAACCGTTGGCACAAGTGTATAATATCTCATGGTAATTACTTTGAAGGGGACAAAATMGATATTCATGAATAAATAAATAATTTTTGAAAAAACACAAAATTCGCGATACTTTTAGAACACACATCGTATGTAAGTGTCGAAAAGGACTATAAACCTTCCACAGATGTTGTCATTGTCCATGCTTCTGCACCGTAAAGCTGGATGGGGATCATGATCGACTTGTAGAATTTGATCTTTGTTCGTCGAGAGAAGACTTTTCTTCTCAATTGCTTACTTAGTCCGAAGTATCCCCTGTTGGCAAGAGTTATTCTGGGTTGGATTTCGAGGCCGACGTTTGTTATGGCCATTGATGTCGATGTCATCGTCGCTTAAATTATTGTCTTCAGCAGTAGATTGAAGAAGTCGCACAATAGAGAGTCACCTTTTCTGAAACCTCGTTTGAAATTGAACGGTACAGAGAGGTCTTTCCCTATCGTAACGAAGCTTTTGGTACAGGTAATCGACGAACTGCAATTCAGTGGAGTAAAATCTGGTCTTTCAGTTGGTCAACCATATGTAGCTATGAAACAAAGCAAGTTCTAAAAAAAGTTTGGTAAGAAAGGCTGAGTTTCTAATAAGTTTCGTGGAGCTGAAGCTGAAGCTGTTCAAAACGGAGTTTAATAAGCCCTGAACTAATCAATCTTAGGTAGAGAGTCGCAGACCCGCAAGAGGTGCTTATCATCCATTTCCACGACAATTGGGTGTAAGCAACTGACACTGACCTAACTGGAAAAGGAGTTCTAGCTAAAATTTCACCAGACATGCGTTGAGTCGGCTCTGAACTGGAAGTAACTTCGGTTACGTGGTGTGGATGGAAAGTATATTCTGCTATCCCTTGTAGTTCACTACACTATGCGCATTGTGGTCGGTCCTTCGAGGAGTGATGGCTATAGTTTCAACCTAAATAAATTCAATAAAGAGTCGAATTGTGAAAGGCTGCCGTACCCTGATGGGCTTCGTAACCGACCAAAGTGCAGTAAGTGTTCATTTCAAGTCACCTTTTGACATTGTTTGAGGAGCTAAATGAGGCATCAACTAAATTCCGGTACCGCGGGAAGCAGAAAATCCTTGGAGTTAGCTCCACTATGCTCATTGAAATCGGTAATTCGAGGACTGTTGGTCCCGACCCCAACCCAGGTGGAATAGGTGTTCATATCACCTTACCAATTGGTAGCTTATAGTCCTTGTATTGTTTGAAGTGCTGCTCAAGACATTGTTTTGATGCGCTGTTCTCTTAATCATCATCGGATTAGGCAGGCACACGACAAGTCTGAGCGTTAGCGAGACTTGGTATCGCACCAGTTTTTGGAAACTAAGGTACATGTGTACCAAAAAACACAAGACCTTAAGACCCACCCTAACCTGCAAACATTTTCATGCATATTGTTAGCAATAAACAGCGCTTTTCGACAAACTACTGTCCGCCCTTTGTGGTTTACTGCTACGACTTCGTTCCCTGCTTTGAGTTTCCTTGAAAGTCAAGGATTTTAACGCTACTACCACCGTTCAAGACCATTCAGAAAGACCAAAAATTATTTTAACATGCAAAAGTTTTTTTTGTTGTTGCGCTTATTTGTCGTCACTGCGTTTGTGGCATGTAGCGCAGACACAACATTCACCCAATAATCTACGGTCTGCTGTCCAACACTGGCTCTCCATGTTAAATATGCCAATATGTATGTATATACTTTATGCTTGGTTAGCACGTATGTTGGTGTATGCCAAGCGGCATTAGTTCACACTCGCCTTAGCGCACACACATGCGCGTGGAGATATGCACTTGGGCTTTAACATCTACGCTGATAATTTATGTGCAATTTCAAGTGAAAAGATTTATGCACGAAATTTACTCTTCTGCCACATCAACGCACACACACACACACACGTTTAGTCTTAAAACACACACATGTAAATGAAACTTCAAAGCTTTAAATGGGCGAGTCCTGCCACGCGTGTGCTCATGCGTTGCTTATGTGTATGTGCGTCTGGCTTGACTCCTTCGGTCGTCCTGTTTATGGCTTCTTTGGGAAATTTATTCTCGCTGTTTAGCATTTTTACAAATAGTTTTATAAGCTTTTTAAAATAGTTGGCGAACTTTTTATGGACATCGAATAGTTTTTGACAAACGATTTGAAACGAACGCAAATGAAGTGCGTTGTTGCTGTAGTCGATAGAAGGATGCGCCTGTCAGAGCGAAGAAAGTGAGACGAAATATGACTTTACTTAATTTCCTCGTGCTTGCTTTGGGGGCTTAAATATTTGCTGGTGGACAAGAAATTAGAATTTAGAGTCTTCATATGTATATTGTGTGTATATCTTCATATTTATGTATAAATTTACTCTTGTTATGTATGCACAGCTCAAAATAAAGTGAAATTTGTTTTTCTGTTTTTTTCGTGCGATAGAAAATTTATTCTAAGTGAGATAAAATATTTTCAATGGATGGAGCTAAGTTCAATTTACTAAAATAAAAATATTGTAGTCGATTACATGACTATTTACGGAATAGTTGGCTCTTCAAGTTATCTTGTTGTGGAGTATTACATCAACCTGAGGCTTAAGTTTACTGATTCAAGTATTTATCTAGAATAGATTTTGTTCTGTGGTACGGAATATTTCTTTTTTTTATTTACCACTTCATTAAAGTCATGGACAAAAACTTCAGAAAATCTCATAGAAATAATAAGAATAATATCAAGTTATTGGAGATTCACTTAATGGAGTCGGAATGTGAATCGAATGAGTAAGTTGCGTAATCTGTAGTTTTTATACACATAATACCCCTTTCATCGTTGCGCTTAAGCCCTATGGTGCTCTCAATGAAACTACTTGTATTTGTTATGCTTTTCTGTATAGTCATTTTAGATGTGGTGCTTGATGAGTTGCAAATATTTTGTGTCGAGCTTGTGATAGCGCTGCATATCGTCACCTAAAATGCAAAAGGCCGTAACTAACAAAAAATTCAAAATTGACTTTTTGATTGATTATGAAGTACTTAACCGAAACACGTATACACAGCAAATTTTACATGCATACGTCCAAAAATAACGACTTTATTGGCGAGAATCAGAAGGCCGCAACTACAACTTCAACAATTTCATAAACCAAAAAGCCGTAACTACCCTTTTTTCATGCTCTTTGATTCAAATTCAATGTGACACATTGTGCTATCTGTAATTACAGTTGTTTTCATTATCTTTCATTCTTTATCAAATTGTCTTATTGTATTACTGCCTTTATTCCCGGAATAAAACAAAATTAATAAAATGAGTACTATGTAATTGTGAAAAAGGTTGTAATGAAAACTTAAAAAAAAATAATAAAAGGTCTGTAAATATAATAAACCGATTAAATGGAAAAAAATACATGGGACTATCGAAAGGCATTATTAGTGAAAAAGCTACAAGAGAACTTAAAGCTGGATGTACTTCAAAATTCTGTGAGAAAAGTGCTGTACGGAATTGTTCTACATTTTCCGAAGAAAATCGTAAGGAAATATTTGATGGGTTCTGGAAAATGTCATGGGATCAAAAAAATTGTATGTCGTTAATCTTGTTGAACGCGTAAATATAAAGCGCATTGGTGTTGAGAACTCTAGAAGTTCAATTACAAAACGTTACTATTTAAAACATCATTCTAAACGTGTTCAAGTGTGCTTTCATATGTTTTTATCTACGCTTGGATTAAATGAGAAAATGGTAAGGAATGGAATTGGGTAAATTTCAATGACTCCCATGGCACCAACATTTCGCCAGAAGAACAAAACAAAATAACATCACAGCGCAAAGCATTTACTAATGAAGTAGTCTTATTTCAAAAGCGTTTCAATTTTCTGGAAAAATGGTTGCATGACATTCCCAAGCTTGTATCACACTACCGAAAACAGTATACGAAGAAACTGTACTTGCAGTCCGATTCTAAAAGCTACAAACATGTCTATGAAGTTTATTCAAAAGACTGCGAGACTAATGAAGTAGTTCATGTATATTTTCCAACATTTATGGCAGTATTAAAAAAACTGTTGTATATTTAAGCCAAAAAATGATATGTGCGACTTAACCCAAGATTAGTACGACGTTCATAGAAAGGATATACAAGACATGAGAAATGAAAGTTAATTGACATAGAAAACTCCAAATCAGGATTACACTTGTTGTTATGCATTGACATGCAGGCAGTGAAATTGATTCCATATACATACTATAAAATGAAATTACAAGTGCACAATTTCACAATTTATAACGTTATTTCACATGAATCTGACAATTTTGTCTGGGACGAAACAGATGGTACCCTCGTTGCGTCTACCTTTGCTACATGCATAATAATAAAATACATAAAAAATGCCATTAAAAAGTCACCAAATATTCATCACATAATTATATATTCCGATGGTTGTTTCTACCAGAACCGAAATGTAGTTCTCTCTAACGCAATATTGTCTTTATGTGTTCAAGAAAGCATAACGGTAGAACATAAATATTTAATAGTGGGACATACACAACTGGAGTGTGATTCGAGCCACTCCGTCATTCAAAGAAAAACCAACAAGAGACAAATAAATTTACCATCTGAGCTGTCTGGCTTCATTAGAGAGTCTCGAAAGAACCCATTTCCTCCAAAAGTGCACCATGTTGATTACAAGTATTTCCTTGACTACGAAAGTATTCCTAAGCGCTACGTATCTATTCGACCAGGTAAAATTTAACACACATGTATAAATTATGTATAAAAAACTCAGTATCTTCAATACAGGCAAAAAATCCGGAGAGCCAACTGTTAATATGATCCGTGCCTTGGCATATGATCCATCTGGAATAATTTATTATAAAACAAATATCAACGACGTTTTGCCACAACGAGAAGAATATCAATATCCCAAAAGAAATGAGAACACCTGCAGGAACTTAAATTTTTACTTCCGTCTGACTGCCACAGCTTTTATGATAATATACCCTTTACATCTTAAACCAATTCTAATTTGCTATTTGTATTGCAGGTTTTGTTGTTTTCAAATGAATTATTTTGTTTTTCTTAACCAGTTTAATTTAATTTTATTTTCTCGAATTAAATGTATTAATTAAATAATTTCTTTTGTGTTTAAATACTTACAATAAATAGATACAAAAAGACAGAACTTGTTAAAAACTTTTTTAGTTACAGCCTAAAGGCACATTTTCTTATTTAAACCATTGCTTTCATTTTATACACAATTTTTTTCAACTACATACAATAACATCTCTAATACACATTTACAAAATTGTTCAATTCCCAGCCGTGCAGTTCTCTCAACAAAACATGTGCTTTTATGAGAAAAAGAAAAGCCAACACATCGACATGGTTTTTCGAATTTCAAACTTTCTCATCTTATTTCTAACAGATTTTTCCTTCGGGTTTGACAACTTCTCGTAGTTGTCGCAGTTTCTTGAAATAATCCAACTTCAAAGTTTTTCTCGCAATTATGCGCTCGTTGCACGTGCTGTGTAATACGGAACTCAGCCTCGTTGGAACCCTATGCTGTCCAGATCAGCTTCTTCTAATTGCGGCCATAAAAAGTCGGCTATCATCGATCGCTACCGCTCTCCATTGTCAGCAACGGTGTCACCAGCTGCATTTCGATAGAAGTACAGATGATGATTCTTGAATAATTTGTGGTTTTTTTTCGCATCGGAATAGACAATTTTGTTTACATACCCAGCACCAGGATGCAGTCTCATCGGAGAAAATTATAAGACAAAATCAGCAACGACATTTTGGTGGTCCAATGGCTTCACTTATTGAGTGAAAACAAATATATGCGGATATAAGGCCAAATCATTTTTTAACTTCCGCCAGGTTGTAGTTCGAGGCAGTGCCATTTCTTGAAAACGTCTTTGAATTGACAAATTGCGGTCTTCAGCAACACTTGCCTGAACGGCAGCAATATTTTCATTACTTCGACCCTTTCTTTGTCTTATTGCCACTTGAACATTATGTCAAGAAAATTTTCGCTTGAAATTTTCACAATTCGACGAACGGCGAGCACAGTTGGACGATTGTTATGACTATAGAATGGCAAAATCGCAAGAAAAGTTGCAAACGGAGAACGATTATTTTGATACTAAAATTGAATAATTTGTAAACATTACGTTATGTTAACTGTACAGACCAACGATTAATAGAAAGTAACGGCTTTTATACTTTACCTCTATTTAGCCGCTACATGGCTTTCCTCATAAAAATGTAATTTTTTCTAAATATGAAAACTAACATTCAAGTAAACTTAAGATTTGCATATATTCATCATAATCTAATTCTAAACTGAAAGCATGAATTTCATAGAAGCTCTGCTAGCTTACTAGAACATATGATATTGACAGAGTCCTGGGAGAAATACTAAATTATTAAAAGCACGTATGATGACTGAGGGCTGCCATAAAACTTAAAATAAAATTCATTAAATGTGAAAAGAAAAATAATTTTCTACAAAAACAGTATGGAGGTTTATAGAAGGAAATAAACTTAGTTGTTTGATACCTTGCATTTTAAGAACGATTGTAGAATGTACTGAAAAGAGATGAGACATAAAAATCCTTTTCAAAGCCATAGTAAAAACTGTTTTTTAGTTCTTCTAACGATTTAGTTTTCTTCCAAATCAAATTGGCTTCTCAAGCCGCTCTCTTGTATGTTATATGCGCTATATTTTTGCGAGAGTGCACTGGTTTCACTTGGTGCTGATGGTGAAATTTGATGCCAAAGTTTGGCACTGCTTCCCACAATGCTCTCAAACATTGTTATTTTTTATTTTGCGAATAATATCTGAGCTCCTCTAACAGCAAAGTGCACTGAAGCTCGTTTTGTCCCCAAACATTGTGTATGATACTGAATACTCTTTGCATACTTATGCAGTTTGAATGGGTCGGTTTACACACATACTTTTTGTAGTGTTTGAATTTTAATAACACAATGTGAACTCTTGAATAAATAGGTAAGCACATACTACATTCATACATTAGTGCAATATGTCGCCTGCTTTTCTATTGCAATATTCGTTTATTTGTCGCATTATTTTTGGCACACGAACTCGCCGGAAGGCCAGAAGGAGATGCAATTGCGACAAATGCATATGCCGTGACGCTCGCAGATGGCCTGGCAACGCTCTATCTCTTATTTGGCTCTTATTTTGGCTACCAAAGTTAAGTAGATTCCAAAAAAGTAAAAGTAAACGTTATACAAATAACTGTATTTTAAATATCTGTTAATGTGTTATGATAATTTGGCCTGCCAAGGCAGCCGGAAGTGAATTAAAAGCTCGTATGCAAATGACTTGGAGCACAAATTAAACTATTCTTGGCAAACGAAGTTGTTTATATTTAGATTAAAGTTGAGGAATGTAAATAGCTTCAGTTTAACTACTCATAATAACCATCGATGACCTCACTTCTTGAAAACTTGTCAAACAGCAAGTGCGTTGCATTTTTTCTAACACTATCGGGTTGGTGGCCGACCTGAAACATGGCTGTAGGTCCGACACCCGGCCGCAGTACAGCTTCACACTGAATTGAATTTTCAATTTTACCTGCTTTTAGGTTTAAACAAATCCCCAAATGGTCAAACCCAGTGAGCAGATTGGAGCGAACTCCAAGGGCTAACGCTTGAACTTCAAGTGTTTTTTATTAGAAGGAATCTCATTCAAAGTCTATAATAAATATTATATTATATTACTTCAAGCTGAGTAAGCACCATATCTGACAAGGCTCTTACGACAGCCATACCTCACCGTAGGCAAATTCTAGCCCCTGCTCGCTGCGGAATCCAAAAGGAAACGTCAGAGACCCTATAACATATAAATAGTTAGCATTACGAGCTGAGTTGCTTTAGCCATGTCCGTCTGTCAGTGTTTCTCATGTTTTGGAGCCGCAGATATCGGGAAAACTGAACGATCGGATCAATCAAGTAAGTGAGGTAGTGTCCTCTCCCCGTTATTGTTTAACTTCAATATCTTGAACTCCCGGAACCACCATAGGGAATTTCTATCACCTCGCATGCTGATGATTGCACGGTAATCACTTCGGCTAATGCTCCGACGTAAACGGCTATCTCTGCAGTCTTTCTCGCTTCCTCGCTGTACGGAACATAACACTCTCCGCAGCGACTGAACGAATGAGTGCAGACTCGACCTTAAGATTGCAATCGATCGCGTTAAGAATCCGACTGTCAATAACATAAAAATTTCAGGAGCGACTTTTACCGCCCGTGCCCCTTCACTGCTCACACGACCGCGATTATTGCCAAAGTACAGACCCACAACAAAATCCTTAAGTCGCTAGCCGGCAACACATGAAGAAAGCACAAAGAAACATTGTTGGTAACACACAAAGAAATTGGACGGCCGGTCTTTAACTACGCGGCACCGATATGGTCGCCTAAGTGCAGTAATACGCAGACGAGGAAGATGTACTCCGGATTACGACAGTATGCCTCTTGATGTCTCCCACCGAACATCTGCATAGTGAGGCTCGTATGCACCAAGTTAAAAAGCATAATAAACTCCAAGCAGTTTCTACTAGTTGCTCTGGCAGAAATCATCCTGCAGTCATTTGCTAGGAGCGGAGCCGCTTCTTAGAAGCATTAATAAAGACGTAGACGACCTAAATTAATGCGCAGACCAGATTTCGGGCGCAACAAACTTCAGACATGCATTGACCGCCATTCACAGTGGAGCCATTAACACCTTCACCGACTCTCTCTCAGTGAATGGCGTACTTGGAGTCAAACTCAAAGTCAAACACCAAGTATAGACGAAGAGCGCGAGAAGCGAGAGTGACACAGGAGCAGGTTAAATTCCTAGTTTTCCAGAATAGAGTTTGACATATCAAACATGCATATGTCCAATGTATAATAAGTACCCGCATACATTAGTCACCTCTTTGCATATCCTGCTAGCCGTAAACATCTAATACCCTTGTCCTATGCCTTCCAAAAAAGCTCTTCCATATTGCAAGTCACACTGATTCCACTCTCGATGCTTAAAAGGGAGCAAGTTGAGTTCAATTTTCATTTACCAATTGTCGAAAGAACCATTGACTATTTTCAAATGTAAAAGAGAATGAAGTCAAAATGAAATTCTTGGCAAATGAACAAACGAAATGGTATTTTGTTATATCAATATTGAAAAGTACGCGTATAATATTAACTTTTTCGGAAAGTTGTATCTTCTGGCACAGTAAACTCACGTCGAGCACGCATATCATCAGCAATTGATTATATTATTGTAAATATCAGCAACAATAACAGCAAAATTACTGTTTGACAACAAACTTTTTACTTTAAAGCAATTTTGTTTCTGATGAATTCATCCCGTAGCTCAGAATATTATATGTTTCCCGGCGGTTGTTGTCCTTTTTGTTGGTAGTGTTGTTGATATAATTCAATTTCCTTTAATTTCTGTGAGTTATTTATATGTGTACTAAAAACTTTGCAGTTTGTCAACATTATGAAGTGATGGCAATGCGACACGCGCACACACACACTCTCGCTCTCTRTCTTTCTCTCTCTCTCAAATACATGTATGCTTACCCGGCAGGAAATTTATTGTTGACTTTTTAACTCGGGTTATGGAAAGAGAGTATAAAGCAAAGTTAATATGTTTCACTCTGTTTTGAAGCCATCAGTAGAGCTATGAGAGATGCAGCGATGACCACTTTACTCGACTAATATTTCTGTATATCCATAGGTTTTTCAATTTGGCAACAAAATTAAGTTGTACGGAGCTATAGCTGAAGAATGGATGGTATCAGTTCAAATACTAATTCGTTGCCTTAGACAATAATCTATGTCAAAATTCGTGAAGATATCTTCCCAACTAAAACAATTTTTCTTACAGGAACTTATTTCTGATCG
>NW_017537545.1:590327-598977 GCF_001853355.1 Bactrocera latifrons | reverse complement strand
CTGATCGGGAACATTTCTTCAAATATTTTAGCATTGCCTTAGACAATAATCTATGTCAAAATTCGTGAAGATATCTTCCCAACTAAAACAATTTTACTTACAAGAACTGATTTCTGATCGCTCAGTTTATACGGCAGCCATATGTTATAGTGGTCTGATTGGGAACATTTCTTCGGAGATTACACGACTGCCCTAAGCAATATTCCGTGCCAAATTTTGTGAAGATATCTTGTTTAATAAAAAAGCTCTCCATACAAGCACTTTAATCCGATCGTTCAATTTGTATGGTAGCCATATGCTATAGTGGTCCGATATCGGCGGTTTCGACAGCTACTTTATGAGAAAAGGAGACGTACAAAAACAGGAGGACTGGTTCGCTGATTGTATAGATTTTATGGGGTCTCCGGCGTTTCCTTCTGGGTATTACAAACTTCGTGGCTAACTTCATATACTCCCTCCAAGGTATAAAACCACAGTGTACATTTTGCTTTAGTCACTTGTACAAAAGGGAGAAGAAAGAATATAAAACCACATATCTATACAGTCAGGTGTCAAAGTGCGGAACCGGAAACTGCGCATACACATACATGAAAAAATCACAAACACACATGCTGCCGGGCAAGGTCTAACGTTATTCTAAATAAGGAGCGTACAATGCAAGCGCATTAGCTGTTAAGTTAAAATAACAGAACAACAACAATAATTGCTAACAAAAAAAGGTAAAAGTTTGTTTGCACCGTAAATGAGGCAATAAAAGCATAAAATCACAAAAGGCGAAATTGCTGCCAAAAATAGCAAAAACGAAAAGTTCAAATTCGCTCGCTTTGTGCCTCTGCGCTGTACTCTTCTTCTTTACACTACACACACAATATTGACGGCAGTTGCGAACGGTGGCTCATGCGCTTCTATGTCATATACATACATACATACACAAAAGCATGGTTGTACACCAGCGCGTATAACGGCAGTGAGTGCACGAAACTTTGTCAGGTTTATGCTAATTCGACTGAAGGTTTTACTATATATTTTTATTTTTATTATTTAGTTGTGGAGTAATTGCATTTCCGGGCATTCGCTGCTGCCGCTCGGCGATTTCGCTTGCCGTGTTGACATGTCGCGTGTCACGCGCACGTGTGAGTGTGTGTGTTGTCGCTCGACAACTTTTATGCAAATGTGTGCAAACAATTTTGTTTTATTGTTGATATCATTTGTTGTTGTTGTTAGTGTTCTACTGTACGCAGGAAAAAGGCAATCTCATCACTCAACTCTAAAACAACAGCTTTCGACACTCACGCATAAATTAAGCGACACAACACGCAATTACAGTTGTTTACAAACATGCACACACATGTGCATACCAAAAGAGTTAATGCGACCCAGTGGGTAAATCCTTGGAGTCATCATGCGGTACGAAATTATTTAATTTTCCCAACTAAACAAATAGCGCAAACTATGTGTATTGTCCCTGGCAAGTAATCAATGTCGTGTAAGCTATGTAATTTGCTCAATATATGAAAGCAGGGATGAAAAAGGAAAGGAAAAAGAGAACATGAAAAACCGCCAACTTCGGTGGCTAGAATATTCTTCAGAAATACATTAGATTCCTTGGATGAACATGATTTTGATCGTGTCATGATATATGCTATATTATTGTATAGCGGTTCCGAGAAATAAGCAACTTCATCGGAAGAAAAGAATCTTTACAAAATTTCAGCACAATATCTCAAACACTGAGGGTCTAGTTAGCATATATCGTTCTTAAGTCGTCAGTAAGGCTTTGAATGTTGCTTTCCAACTTCTTCAGCCTCAGTTCATTTTACCTTAATAGAGTAGAGAAATCCAATAAGATGTCAAAGCTGATAGCCACATTTCTTGATATGATACAGTCACTAATAGCTTGTTTAATTAAAATGAAACTTTCATTCGCTATATGGAATTTGGCATCAGCCCAATGAGACTAGTTAGCTCTCAAACTTGAATATAAAAAACCATTCCTTTTTATCGTCACTCTGTCCTTAGAAAGTCGTTGAATGTACAACTCACCCTACGACGTATTTGAATTCTCGGCAATATATTTCATCTACAGAGCCTTGAAATAAATAAAAATATTTCTTAGTGTTTATAACCGTTATTTCTATTTACAAGATGACAAGTGCACATTTGATTACGTGTTTTCAAAACAAAAAATTGGACCAAAAAAAAAGAACAAAAAAAAAAAACAAGTAAGGAAGGGCTAAGTTCGGGTGAAACCGAACATTTTATACTCATGCAACTTGCAAGTATCAAAACCAGGGAAATACTTTAAGGTACAGTAGAGTAAAGTCAACCGGATGTTCGAAAAAACTGATATTAGTTATATAGGGGTTAATATGTTTTAGGCACAAAGATACGCTGTTATGAATAAAACACACTCTCTTATTTTCACTGGGATAACTCACATATTGGCCGATATATGCGGTACAAAGTCACGCAAAATTTCGAAAATCTTTATATTAAGTATATCGGGGCTAAAGGAAATATTAGTCCGATTCAACACATTTTTGACGTACATACAAGAGACGGATTATCCCTTAATTTCAGTTATATACTATATATCACACATGTATCGACATTTTCGATCAAAGGTCTACTATGGGGTCGAAATATTCGGTACCTAGAGGATTGTACAGTTTTTATTGGATTTAAGCAATTTTTTGGTAATAAGGTGGCACATACTAAAGACATTATATGTGCACAGTTTTATTCCGTTATATTTTTTGATTCTTGAAGTGGAACAAGTGGAAATTAAAATTGTGCTATATGGGAAGTAGGCGTGGCTGTTATCCGACTTCGTCCATTTTCACACTGTGATATAAGAATATATGGAATTTCACCAAAAAGTGGGCGATGCCAAGCCTATCGTCAAATTTTCACACCAGCTCCCATAAAACTCTCTCATACAATTTATTGTGTCTTGCGTTTATACCATAGTTACTGGTTTAAGGGGGAGGTAAGGTTTGTTTCGTCGAAAAAAGACCTTTTTTCATGAATTTTTTTTTAGAAAAAATTATTGCTGTAGGTTTATTTTACTTATTATTATATCAGAGGATACTTAAAAAAAGTTTTATCGAAAAATAGCGAGGAATAACGGATTTATCGTCGATCTCTGCAGGCACCTCGAAAAGAAGTTTTTGTGTGTTGACCAGCCTACAGCATCACTGGGTCATCTGAAACCAAAAAATCAAAATGATTTCTTCAGTTTATTAGTTTATCTTTCAATTGACGTCGAGTACGCCCATCTTCGTCGAAATTTTTTTGTACTGAGAAACCCACATACCAAGTTTCATTGAGATTTCTCAATTTTTACTCAAGTTACGGCTCTGTAGCATCTAATTGCAAGAGTATAAACGTTTAGAAAGGGTTGTTTTCGACTTCGCATATATTCTAGAGTTTGGCAAAAACATGACACATATCGTTTTTCCATTATATAATAAACAAATAATTTAAAAGACAAAGAAGTGTCCCTAATTATGGGACCGCCAGTGTATGTAAATGCATATGAATCAAATGTACACTTATTTGGGAATATTTTCCGAAATTTTGGTACAACAAATAGTCTTTGCTTTACAACTTCTTTTAAGTTGCCTCCGTACTGTCAAAAGCCAAAACTTTTTTTAATGCTTCCTTCATTTCCAATATTCATCTGTAGAAATGGTAAACATAACCTGATTAGGGTATATCAAGTTTGAAACGTTAGACACATACTTTTACAAGTGATCATCGTAACGAGCTGAGTCGAGTCTGTATTCGTCTCTCTGTATATACGCGGACTAAACACTTAGTTTTTGAAATATCTTACTCATCGCCAGACACGAGGTCTTATTGGAGATTGGCTATGCAATCAATGAAGCTTGAAAATTTCCAAATTAAATCACCTAGTATTAAAGTACAATAAATTTAGTTTTTAATTTACTAAATTCAATTATTTGGCACTTTTGTACATTTTAACGCATTCTAATTTATTTATAACTTGTCAGGGAGTGGCCTGTCTGCCCTTCTTCACTTCTTAACTATGCTCTACTGTTCGAATATTGTTCGAATTAGATATATTTATTTATCTATTTTTTTGAAAGTTTGAATAAAATATATAATTTTTGATTTGAAAAAGAAATGATTGAAAATAAGCAGACGAAACCCAAAAAAAAAAAAAAAAACAACCGATTACAAATAAGTAAAAGAAGACACTAAAGAAAGAGTGAATTTGGCCAAAATTTTATTTTTTTAAATATTCCCAGATGGGATCTCAAATAGTATGTCATTATCTTTTTGCTGTTTACCTAGGCCAAAGCGCACTTGCAATTAAATGGATGTTTATTTTGTGATGTACACACACTTTGATGCACATATCTATTTATACTATGTATGTTGTTATGTCATTTTACTTCAAACCTCATGTCATACTCATATTCATTTTAATTTAATATATTTATTTTCTCATTTGTGTGTTTACAGTTTAATTCAGCGTGACACCCGACCATCTCCGCTTATAAACTGTCGAATGGTTAGCGGGAAACACACACGCGAATCATCACGAGCGCCTGATCATCGTTCCGAGGCGCGGCTGCGCATCGATCCGAAGGTGTTGGTGTTCGTGGAGACGACCTACTCAGGACTCGGGCGAGATATTGCCGAACTATTGGTCTATAATAGAATTAAGTGAGTACTGGTTCATTATGAAATTATAGTGCAAGTAAGATTATTGAAGCTATCTTTTGGTTAAGTTCTGTTTAACTTAGCCAATACTCTTTCTGGCCGTAAGAACCTTTTCTTAACCATAAATTAATTGAAAGATGACTGCTACTCAGACATTGAGAAAACGGCTCTTAATGAAGGAAGAGGAGGTAAAAGGTTTATAATTTACCAAATGGAAACACGTTTTTTTAAATACTCTGAGCACCGCTCTCTTATATAACTTAATATTTAAAAGAGAGGCGATAATGACCTCAAGACGAGCAACAATATTGTGTTTTTTTAGAGATAAATTCACTATCATTTCTCACTTACACTATTCCCAACATCAACTAGAGAACCGGAAATCAGCATATTAAGGATTTAAAATTTAGACCAAGGTCTAGACCAGTTTCATTTGTATTTGGCGCTAAGAGCGTTTATTTCGAAGGAAATTTGTTCACTTAAATATATTAAAACTCTCTCTATCTCTTTCTCTGCAATTTTTGGACGTTAATTCACACATTGGGCCAAAAAGTCTGCTGAAATAACGAAATAGGTAGTATAAGGGGGCTGGGTAATTTGTGAACTGATTTCACGTATTTTCTGCATTAAACTAAGGCGTATTTTCTCCCGACTTTATCTGTTTTAGATACAAAGGCTCACCATTACTGGAAATTTTCTCTCCGTAGTTCATGGAGATACCTCGCAGATTTACCTATATATGGGAAACCTATTATCAGGAAAATAATCTTTCCGAGCTTCAAAAATATATTTCAGATATTAGTTGATATTTTCTGTTAAAAGTTAGCCAAACTCATCGAGGTTCACATATACGGTATCTGGGGGCTGGCAAAGTTATACTTCGAATTTGAAGATTTTGAGTCATTACAAATATATACAAATCGTATTCCGTTCTGTTGCTTTTTTTTTTTTTTTTGGCTAAATTTGTGTACTGGAAGGTGAAGGAATCAGCTGGAATTTATACTCATGCTATATAGGAAATAGGTGTGGATTTTGTCCGATTTCTCTAATTTTCACATCGTAGTATAGAGATATCAGGAGAATGCTATGATGCGAATTTTGTTGAGATTGGTCGAGTAGGACCTAAGATATGGAATTTCATTTAAAGGTGGGCCACGACTGCTGTCCAATTTTGTCACGTACTCCCATGAAGCCCTTACGGGCCATATAGCCCCTGTTGTTGTGGCAGAAAACATTCCTGAAGTAAATTCGAAGTATGGTGCCGAGTTGAAACCAGAAACCATTCCGGTTACTTATACCTGCCAGTGGTGTACAATTTAATGCTTTCGTATATACTTAATAAGTTATATCGCATAGTAAGTTCCAATATAACCGTTATATTGGGTTATTATCTGGTACTTAAAGGCAAATTTGATTTGTGATAAAAAATTTCCCGGAAATTATTCATAAAACGCAAAATATTTAATAAATTATTAATACTTATTTGTTCGCCCTCAAAGTAATGCCCACCAGATGGTTAATGAACTTATGCCAACGACTTTTCCAGTAGCCTTGAACTCCTTCAGAGAATTTTTTTTTACCCCTTCGATCCAATCCCCCAATCCCAGCCGTTTTCGACGGATTTCCTCACGCAAACGACCCAATGCAGCCACATTGAACTCCTCATGGATCGCCCGTCCCTCCGGAACAAATTCTTGATGCACCAAGCCATGAGTATCGAAAAACAAACAGTGAGCCGTACCTTGATTTGTGAGCGGCTTTGACGTATTTTTTTTTATATTTTTTTTTTTATTTTTATTTTTTATTTTTGTGTTTCAGCTGGTTATTTTCTCTCCATTCCGATAATTGTTGACTTGACCCATGTCTCATCGGCAGTTATAAGGTTCTTCATGAATGTAGGATTGCAATTCGCACGATCAAGCATGTCCAAAGAGACCTATTTACGATGCCTTTTTGGAAAAAAATAAAGCTTTAGCGGAACGAGTCGAGCAAAAACGCACCCAAAACCCAAAATATCCATAAAAATCATACGAACTGACTCGGAAGAGATGTCGAGCTCTCCAAACATCTCTTTAATACTTGCCAGACGATTTTCAAGCACCATAACCTTCACTTGTTTAATATTTTCATCAGTTGAAGATGTCGAAGATCATTAACCTGAACGAAGCGTCTAGAGATTGTCTATCATTCTGATCATTTATATTTACATAACTCCATATGTATGTAGCTCGATTAGTTTCAGGTGATATAAACAGAGGTTAGTTAGGTGACATGATGATCTACTTCAATCATATCTTTTTTTTCTTCTTCCAAAATGCCGACAAATAAGACAGTTATATTCGGATGTAAGTATTGGGTCTATATTTCCCCCTGTATATGATATTCGCTTTTAAAGCTTTGCAATCATATCAAGAAACTACCGCCAATAGATTGTTGAATTCCAACTACATTTACGACTGTCAGCAATCTCCCTACACCCACCAATTCTCTTTGCTTCATACAAAGATCGCCATAAGTCACGTTCCACAACTTAATATTCCATCAATATGATACTGCCGCAAATTTGTCACAATTTAGTTGAACTGTGGCAAGTTGCATGTGCTCCTTATTAGAAGCGAAATCAATTGAAGCGGAATGCTAATGTGGTGCTGCTCCGCAGAGTATGCTACCAATTACCGCCGTGCATGCCAGCGCCTCCCCACCACCCCCATCCCGATGTAATGCATATGAGAGTAATCTGAGCTTGATCCTTCTGACATAAATTATGGCGAGGAAAAACGAACGAAATAACAATTTCAAAATCATTGACCCACATTTGCATAGCCAAGCAGTCAGCACAGTTACGATGCAGCGCTATGCATTGTTACCGCTCCCACACGAGCCAGCCGTCCACACAAACATCTATGCATGTGCATGTGTATGTATGTGTGTGTATGAGATAATTTTTGCTTGTGTGGGTATTGATTGATCCACAAGTGCAGACTCGCTGCGCAATGTGCATATAACTTGCTATTGTTGTTGTTGCCCACAGTCAGTCAGTCAGTCAGTTATTTAGAGCAAACGCCTGATGTTTGTTGTTATTATTGCAATCATTATTGTTGTGTGTCGAATATTATTGCTGCCGCAACAGTCAGCGAATTAATTTCGCAACCAGAAATGGGCTGCCACTGAAACAACCGCAACAAATACCAACAAATGTGCACAACAACAACAACAGCAATAACGTCAACGCAGTGGCAACTTTATTGCATACACAAGGCACACACAGCCACTGGGAATTGATAGAAATACAAATGACTGTACATGCGGCTTTACAACGCCTTAACATATGCAATGGCATTTGTAAACATGCGATCGTACAACTTGACTTGGCGCTGCGAACATGCGAACGCACGGAGATGGCAACACTTGCAAATGTTATTTGATATGCTTGCAATTATACATTCACGCACACACACACACGCATATATGCGTTATATAATATCGCAGTTATATTTGCAAATGTATGCAGCAGTGTGTGTATGTGTGGTTTCGGTTGCGATTGCGCCGTTGACCTCGGAGACATTGTTAGATTCTATGTATTCCATTGTACCCAGAGGCGTTTGACGAAACTCACTTGAGGTTGCCAATTCCAATGTTGTTTTTGTTGCAACATTTTAGATCGTCTTAAATGCTTATAACACACAATTACTGTGTGACACACACATTCGCAAGCTATAATAATTAATTAGTGATAAGTACAAAATATTTCACCGATAAAAGGCACAAAGTAGACGCACGGCTGTGACCCGAGTATCTTTATATTGAAACTCAAGAGAGATTATGTGAGTTCAAATATTGACTTCTTAGGTCTAAGTTAACCATAGTAAATATATGGCTTTGTGACATGTAGTTGAAGTAGTAAAGGGTGGTGTAATTCGAAGTTCCCTACTTTTTTTATACTCTCGCAACAAAGTTG
>NW_017537545.1:574567-589563 GCF_001853355.1 Bactrocera latifrons | reverse complement strand
ACAACCACGCCTGAAATCTCGATTATCACTTTATCATGCGAGAGTATAATATGTTCGGTGACACCCGAACTTAGCCCTTCCTTACTTGTTTAAAGAAAAAATACAACAATTTTAAATTTAATGAGGAATGTTTATTATCATTCGAAAGAACATTCTTTTACATTTGTTTCTTGAAGATTATCTTTGCTAAATGTTGGCCACGGTTACGTCTCAGATGGTTCATGCGTTGAGTCCAATTTTCAATGATTCGTTCAAGCATTTCAACTGGTAACTCTCGAATGACACGGGTGATGGTTTACTACAAGGTCTGAATCGAAGTGGTATTATTTGCAGGAAAAAGTCCGATCTTGGTGGCCAATCACCAAAATGTTCTCTTAATAAATCCGTTGATTGATCCGATGTGTGGGAAGTGGCGCCGTTTTGTTAAAATCAAATGAGAAAACCACCGAGATCACCAACTACAAGTTCAGACATCAAATAGTCGGTTAGCATGGCGCGTGACGATAATTCTACTGGTCCACAAACCACAACGAACCGTTATTTTTTCTTTTTTCCGCTGTGGCCAGCCATCCAAATCCTTCTAGTCGTAAAATAATTCGAGACTGGCAGTCTAAACATCCTTTCAAGAGGCTTGGGCCCACATTTAGCGAACTGAAAGCCAATATCATTGCACTACTATCGGAGTGGATAGTCAGTCACCAAGGAGGCAGCGCTTTGTTGCAGGGCAATCTCAGCTTTAGAAGAATTTACAGTGAGCAGATAGCTCAAAACTGAAAGGGATGGAAAATTCTCGATAGTGTACTCCTCCATTGACCCTCTTCTCAAGCGAGTCCTTCCTTCGCATGCCTGCCACGCAGGTATGTTAGTACAGCAGCGGGCTATGATCGCCGACTTGTTAATTCAAAAATTTTAGAATGAAATCAAACCGTTTTTCGCCAAGCCTTATGTCGAATACAATATCTTCAATTCTTCTCGTCCTATCATATTCTACCACTTTTCGTATCTCTTCCACGACGAATTGAGTAATTGGCTCAAAGCCAGCTCTGAAGACTACTGAAGAATCACCTTTTTAGTGCAATGGTCAGAACTTGGACATCAGCGGATGTAACAAGCTCATAATTCTGGGCTGTCTCATCGGATATTCGATCTCAGCAAAATAAAGTTTTTTTTTTTTTTATTTTTATTTTTTTATTTGCCTGGCTATAATCACTTATGATGAATGATATCACTATTGGTTTTATTCTCGTCTTCTTCCTAAGTCTTGGATTTGCTTCTTTTTCATTTCTTCCACATGCTGGAGCGCGTGTTAGTGACGCTGAGTTTCGATGACACGAGCACTGAAAATCCAAGTGACTATGGTGATGATAGTGCAATGTGATGCTCAGCGACACTTACACACATGTACGTAGGTATATGGGTATACCAAAGATTTCACACCCGCACAGCCGAATACTTACACATTTCATGGCGTACTTATTGCCTAGTAAAGTAGAGTAAAGTAAGTCCTTCAACCACTTGGCGCTGTCAGCGTTAATGCTGATGATAGTAGCACTTCAAACCGTCAGTTACACACTGACTAAGATTGTATGCATATCTCTACTATACGTGGCCTTAAAGTTTCCATTGCTGTCCTGTTATTAACGGACATGAGTCGTGCCTAGCTGTGGGAGTGACTCGTGATATGCGTACCTGCCGGCTCTTTAAGTGGGCGATAACATTCGGATTGAAGCTGCTGTCAACTTTTCCAAGCAACACATTGCGTAAATGTTTATACGCGAAACATATAGAAACACAAATAAAAGGGGGAGTGTGCGTCCGTACCCAAAAATGGTAGTGGCTTTCCTATCCGGTTCCTCCTTCGGCAAGCAGCATTGTTTGAAGTTTCATTCGTGTATGGTTCATAGCCTGTTGTATCGATTGTGAGTGGAATGTGATAAGCTTGCTGTCGCTGACAAGCAAATGGGTATTTCAGTTGCTGAATACTAACACACACAAAAGCACGAAAACAAGCTGGCATTATACTTGGTATGTAAAAAACTGCTTAAATGGCATCCAGTACCCAAACAGACGCACGTGCACACAATCGGCAACCCGTGTATGTATGTATATATGTATATACATTATTTTGTATACTTTTGTAGCGTCTTTGCCGCAATCATTGTCATTGTCCTGGCTCACAAATTGCCCAATAACTAACAGTCATTAAGGTTTATATTGTTTTCAAATGACGGTTTCTTTTTTGGTCCCCAGACATCAAACAATGCTTTCGATTTCATTTCACATTTATTCCATTTCTATTTGTTGAATTTTGTTTTGCGGAAATGATGCGTTGTTAATGTTGTGTAGATAAAAATTTATTTGCATCATAAATGGATTACTTTTGCCCATTTGACTTACTTTTGCCGATTTGATTTGAATTTTATCAGCGCCCAACGAATTGTCAATACCAAGTGTTTTGCGGGAATATTCTATACAGTGTATTTTAACGTGCCATGGCAGTAATAATAAAATACTGATTTCGTAGGTCCACCTATCAAGATAAGTATCCTTGGGTTTAACGCACACCAACCTCAGTTCTGAGGTTTTATAATTTGTTTCCAAAAATAGTGGTAGTAGCTTACTTTATCCACAGGTCTTTAAAAATAAAATCTAACAGAAATAAATTGAGGCTTTTCACAAGCCTCAACAAGAGTTCAACCTTATACTAACAAGGGCGTTTGTCATGGACAGTAACAGGTGGTAAGCACTTGGCGCTATGTCCGGGCTATATGGTGAATGCGATGAAAGCTTCCATCCGTGCTCCCGCAGCTTCTGACGAGTCATCAACGAAGTGTGTGGTCTGGCGTTGTCCTGGTTGAACACGACGCTCTTCCTCTTGGCCAATTCTGGACGCTTCTGGTCGATCGCCTGCTTCAAGCGCTCCAGTTGTTCGCAGTAGATGGTAAAATTAAGCTTCTGACCATATGGGAGCAGTTCATAGTGGATGATTCTCTTCCAATCCCACCAAATACGCAGCAAAACCTTCCTGGCCGTCAATCCCGGCTTGGCCACTGCTTGGAACGATTCACCGGCCTTCGACCACAACCGCTTTCGTTTGATATTGTCGTAAGTGATCCATTTTTCGTCGCTAGTCACCATCCGCTTCAAAAATGGGTCGAGTTCGTTCCCAACATCAAGCTTCTTTGTGTATCCAGTCTTCTGCAGATGGTTTAAAATTGTTTGATGACTAACTCCATTTTCTGGGCGATATCACGAGATGCCACATGTCGGTTTAACTCGATGTTTTCAATGATTTGATCAGCATTCGTCGTCACAGGTCTTCCGCCGGCTGAATTATTCATGGTGTCGTTTTCAAATAGTCGTGAATGATTTGATGTATACGCTTCTGTTCATATCGTTAGAATGCCTGCTGTCTCGAACAACTTCACTTTACCGTCATTTCAAATTATTTTCTGGACTTTTTGGATATATTTTGGTCCACTGGGTTCACCGTCTTCGGTGCTCATTTCACCTTCTTCCACAAAGTCTAACTAAAAATCATATGAATTTAATTTTAGTAGCGCCATCTATGTGTCAAGAATGGGACTGAACTGTTACGTCCATGGGCTTTTATGCGTCTGCAGACAACCGTGCAGTTTGAGCCGGAATTTGGCTTTCGTCAGATTGATAAGACATTTAAAAATAGTAAAGTTGCTACCAACCAGCATACGCGGACCTGCAACGTCTCTACCAATGGCTTTTGACGTTTTCGAGCGGTCAGTGTACCACTTCATAGTGCTATCTTTTAGTAGTTGGTTAAGTTTGAAGTCCTTCCATTCAGCCCTACAGCTTAGGGTAATTTTTAACTTCTTTGCGAAATTGAGCATGTGTAGAAGTTCACACAAGTGAGGAAAGTTCTCTAATTGCTATTCATTTGGGTGTGACCAGAAACATATGGCTCAAGCAGCACACGACTTCCGGTCCTAGACCAAGTATCTTCTGGGTAACCAAACAATATCCATCTGAAGGCGAGCTAAAGTGAGAAGGCGAAATATCCCCTCCACAGGGTTGTACGCTGGGTCCTCTCCGTTAGAAAGACCAGGTGGAGAAGAACATGGCTTCGCTTGGAATTTCCAACAGGCTCCACGTTACGAAAAGAAGAAAGGACTGACGTGCCGTTGTTAACTCGGCTATAATCGCGTAAGCGATGAATACGCCAATAAAGAAGAAGAAAAATGTTGTCGCTCGTGAGAAGAGCCATTAGTGGTTGATGTGAGATTACCTTCTCCCTGCCAAACCAATCTGTTGTCTTTTGAAGCAATCTCTGTTTAGTTGTTTAATTGATTAGTGGAGTCATGTGAGTTCCAGCATGACCTCTAGTGCTGCCGTCTACCACGTATGCAATGCGCCCGATGCTTAGATGTTGTCCTCCTCTTTTCTTGACTTATTTAGTTATTGAAAACTCTTAGTTTATTTATCTCACAGTCAAAATACTTTCCATTATCCCGGCGACAAATTTGGAAAGCTAACTGTTTGCACACACACTTACATTCATAACTGTAAGCTTTTAGTGATTTCACTTTAATTGAATTGATGTGAGTACTTCATTCACTTATGCAATTTACGAATTTCTATTCAGCACAGGAGCGCATTAGAGCACACACAGTGCTGAAGTTTACGATGTGGAATAATGGCTGACGTAGCCAAGTAAAACACGAGCAACAAACATATGCAAAGCAGGCAGCATGTCACACATACCAGTTAGAAGCTCATTTATATAAAAACTGCTTTGAAATGATGTTTCAAATGCTTTGTGAACATTGAAACTCTTTCAAAACTGAGACACAATGCACCAGTTCGGAACTAGTTACATCTGTGGCTGTCTAATGTTTTCACTATGTGGTTAGTTGTTTGAATATACTCGCTCTTAATCCCATTGAAATAAAGTAATTAAAGTAAAGAAGCAAATTCGTGGCGCTCTCTTTGGCTTGCCCAAATACCAAACGGCAAACTCGTACGACGAGTGATAAGCAACCTCATGGCTGCGAAGGATTGGCGCAAAGACAGCGTGTGTGAAAGCAGTTCGTGTTGGCCTGGCAACGCTTTGCATAGCAGTGTATGCAATCGACCTAATAACTTGATTAACTCGATAAAGTCAAACATAATACAGACAGACAAAATGCTGGAATAACTCCTTGTCAAATTGCGCCTGAGCGCGTGTTAGTCTAAGCATGAGCACGAGGACCAGCACGATGACTTCAAGTCACTAACAATGTAACCCGGTCGCATGTACTTGTCCTACCCCAATGTGTGCGCTCTGTTATCTATGTCAACGTCGTCGATACTTTCCACTAACTCAACTAATTCGCTAAGTAACCGGGTGTTGTTGTTGTAGTAGTTGGTCGGTCATATGGGTAATTGGCGTACAACTGCTGCGTGGCATGTGTGCATGGCTCCGGTTAACTGCTCGTTCGATCATTTGCAATATACCAAAGCGCAGCGGTGCATAACTGGCAACCAACCGACGAATATGCGCACACACTCACACAGTCGTGCATGCATGGGAAGCTCCCAATTTAAACTACTCCATATTTTGCACATAATTTTGTATGTATATATGTGTGTGCGTGCCAGAGTATGTGTGCGCTGGTAGTTGTAAGTCGGCTTGGAAACTGTGGCTGCCATGTAACAATTTAGTGGTGAAGTGGCTTGAAATCTGCCTGCACCCTATAAATATACCAAACGTCTGTGTGTGTGTTTATTGCATATTTAAAGTTACAGCAACAATTTAGAGTTAACCGAGTTAAGCAATCCCTGTTGCCAGTAATTTTCATGGAAAATTAGATTGATTACGACGCTCATTGGAGCTTTGATGCGCTTCGCATAGAGCTGCCAGGATGTCAGAGTTACTATATAGTTTAGCCAAAAACAACAATGTGGAAGCGTGATTGATATACAGGAATTTGAGTAGGCCCATATTATAGGTCATTTTACTGTTGTAACGTTGACTTGTAGTATGTATAGTGAGATTAATTTTGCACCAAGTCCGGTTGTAAAATAAGCTAATATAAATTCAATTAGGGTTCGAAGCTGGGCTAAGTTGAGTTCATTACTTTTATGTCAGTTCTTTGAACGATTCGCCATTAGCCAAGTTTTGTTCAAATGTAGACCGATGCATGCCTGAATTATCATCACTGGTCAACAAAGGATCACAGTGAATAAAATTTTCCATAAAGTTTTGATACGTTAAAAAAAATGCAAATAAACAAAAAATACGAAAAAAAATTTAAAAAAAAGCTAGCTATAATATCCTTCACAGGTATTTTTTGTATATCACCGAAGATTATAAAAAATATTTTTTTTTTCGATTTCAATCAGCCAGTTTGTATGGCAGCTATATGATATATCCGATATAGCTATAAGATATGTCCGATCTGAGCAATATATTCGAAGCTTATAGGAGTGTCGAAGTTAATAATCTGCGTTAAATTTTGATATCTTTTCAAATAAGAAAGCTCACCATACAAGGACTTGAGTTCGATCGATCATTTTGTATGACTGCTATATGTCATATATATCGGATCTGAATAATTTCTTCAGAGATTGTAGCAATATCTTGAATAATCATTTGTGTCGAATTTCGAATAGATACCTTATCAAAAAAATGTTTTTCTATACAAGGAGTTGAGTTTCATCGGTCAGTTTGTTTGACACTATATGCTATAGTTGTCCAATATAATCGGTTCCGACAAATGAGCAGGTGAGCTTGGTGAGAAAAGAGCGTCTGTTAAACTTCATGTCTATATCTCCAAAACTGAGGTACAGACGATCATGACTAACTCGGCTCTGCTTGCCACACTGCTGATTTAAATACATATACACTTTACAAACACTTCAATGTTTCCTTCTGGGTATTACAAACTTCATGGGAAACTTCTTATACCCTGTTCGGTTTATAAAAATACCGTTGGGTAATATTGCAATAGTATTAAAAAAACGTTGCCTACATTAAGGCGCATTGTAATAAAGAAGTGCAGGAATCCCAAGCATTTGCATTGTTTCACTCTAGATTTAATTTATAGAATTCAAAATTGCTTCCACAATTTTCCTCATAGTTTTAGTAAAATTTTTATAGATACTGTGTTTATCATAAAATACAGCATCTTTCTGCTTGACATTTCAATTCATTATAGAACAATTTACATCAACGGTTAATACTTGAATCGTAATAAGTTTATACATAAATACTTTCATAGTTTTGTTACACACTGTATGCCATTAAGTGCAATGAAATACATTCACCTCACGATCTCTGCCATTACTCAGGAGCGCGACCGCAGGATTAGTGCGCTTGACGCTGAAGACTCGAGTGAAGAAGCACCAGCAATAAGCGGGCTAAGTAAGTAGATATTGGTAGCAGAGGAAGCTAGGCAACGGCTCTTACAATTGTATGCGTTGTTGAGTTAAACCAGATGAATAGAGTGTAGTGTTCAGCTGAAATTCGTGTGAAATCATAAATCAGGACACCATTGTCACATACACATTTGCCGCCAAAGCGATGCGCAGGGGGTGGGTGGCACTCGTGGCTGCAAATTTACTAGTACTTGGTTGGCAGTCAAGCGAGATAATGTCATGTCACGTTGTTAATAATCATGTGACAAGCTGAAACACCACTACAGTGTTATACAAAGCGGTACACACATACACTCATATATGGAGTTAGGGTGTACGTATTTCCTAAGATGGTTTTTTTGTGTAGATCTACTGTCATACAAAAAATCATTTTGACCTGACATTTTTGATTGAAAATAAGAGCTTTTTTCCCCGATATTTGGTCAGTAAAAGGAGAAAAAATTCTATTTTAAATAATAATTTCAAGAATCCTGTGCGTTGGGGACATAAAAACGTTACTTTTTGGTTTGAGGTTATGTCGAAAATATCTGTATACAAAAGTTGTGGATCTTGTCATTATCTTCAAGATTGCTATATAAATTTTTTCTATAAGATTAGTAGTTTTGCGGGAATTGAAGGTAAACCATTCTTAACCCTTAAAAATTCAACCATGCCCTTTCCCATCCCAGACGGAAGCGTCGGAGACCCTATAAAGTATATATATAAATGATCAGTATGTTGAGCTGAGTCGGTTTAGCCATGTCCGTCTGTCTGTCTGTCTGTCTGTGTATATACGAACTAGTCCCTCAGTTTTTAAGATATCTTTTAGAAACTTTGTAAACGTCATTTTCTCTTCAAGGAGCTGCTCATTTGTCGGAACTGCCGATATTGGACCACTATAACATATAGCTGCCATACAAACTGAACGATCAGAATCAAGTTCTTGTATGCAAAACTTTCACATTTCATAATGTATCTTCACAAAAGTTGGCACAGGTTATTTTCTAAATCAACAATGTATTATCTGAAGAAATTATTCAGATCGGTTAACTATATCATATAGCTGCTATACAAACTGAATGATCGGAATCAAGGGCTTCTATCGAAAACTTTCGCATTTGACGTGGTATCTTCACGAAATTTGAAATTTAAGCTAATAATATAATCTCCAAAGAAATTGTTCAGATCGGTGAACTATAGCATATAGCTGCCATATAAAGTGAACACGTAGTTACTAAAAGAAATGCGCATGTGAAAGATATATTAGCTTTGGTACAGCCGAATTTAACGTTTTTTCTTTTTTTTTTTCTTAACATTTTTTTTTGTTTTATATTATCGTGTGCATTCGGTCTCTATCTACAATAATATAAATTTTATTGGCATTAAAATTTTATTTAAATTTTCTAGCAAATTTATGAAACGAGATATTTTTCAAGTAGTAGGAAGCGAGATTTGAATTTTCCCAACTTTTAGCAAGAAAAAATAGAAAACTGTATGGCGAGGGACCTTGCTATAACATTTAAGAGCTCGTGCTTGGAGAAACTTTCTTAAAGGAATCTGTGTCAGCGCACCAAGCGAAAAAAATCGTTTTTTACCCACCCTTATATACATACATGTAAATGAGTATATAATGTGTTTAAATGTAGAAGTGTTGGAATAAGTGAAATAAATTGCAGTGTGACACTTTTGTGTGCTTCCACAAAAGCAGTCAAAATCAGTTGCACAAATCAGTTTTCCACGCACACGCTCACGCTGAAGATTTAATGGTCATGATTTAACAAAACATAGACAAGCACATATACATGCATGTAGGTATGTGTGAGTGGAAGTTTGGGTAAGTATTAACTCGAGCGCAAACTAAAGTGATTATGCAACTAAGCGAAGCTTTGTCTTATACTCTGAGTGCTTTTGTCTTCTGCTCATCGATTATGAAATCAAAGCTTTTGAAGAAGCGGCAAACTATGAATACGGTATGTTGTGGAATGAAGTCAATGCTATATATATATATGTATATATAAAGATAGTAAATCTTTTGGAGCAAGCTATTCGAAGTGAGTCAAAGGATGCGGCGGTGAAGCGCAACTAACACACATCTTCGTACATCACGATTACTGCAGAGTATTTGTAGAATGAGTATTATGCTTGTGCGTCTTATCACTCTCCGCCAGTCAATCATCGCCTACTGCTCCAGAGTCACAGATTAGGTATATTTAATACACTTCTACAATAAGTTCAATTTGAAAATTAATGAGAAAGGTGAAGCTCATACAAAATCTTGCTTATTCACATTGATGAATATGTGTGGCTGGCTGTAGCAGGTGCTTGTAATATGTACGTGAAATAAAATGCAATAAAATTTCAATATGAATGCTTCTTAGCATCATATCTTCTTGTCACACACACACACACACACACACACACACACGCACTCACACATTATTGTTATAGCCCGCTTATCGGTTATACTCAGTTACATTATGCAGTGATATAATCAACCGAGAGTAGTAATGTAGCACACTCTTGGGTGCGGGGCACACAAGCGCTATAAGCTGTGCTGAAGTCTTGGCAGCATGCTTGTCGTTGTCGCCAGCGTGCTGGTGAAATGGATTACATGAGCTCACCGTCTAACGGAAGCTACATTTTGAAATTACATTTATGATGAAATTGGTGTCGTAAAAGCTGTCTTTATATTCCTTTCGAAATAAAATAGAAACAAGAAAAAACGATGATATTATATGATATGACACGGTTGGTGTATTGGAGACATGGGAGATCACTTCCAAGCGGACGACATAGATTTTGAAGAATAAATTAAGAATTTTGAAATTGTGAACAAAGTCTTACTACTATTACCATAGTAGTATATTGTTTAAAGCGTCTCCCACTTTTCCTGCTGGATATTACAAACTTCTTAGTAAACTTAATGTGTATACCATGTTATTACCTTATAAAACTTTGGTTTGCTATATGTTCAGTTAATAAATATCAGTCCACAACATAGTTTTCGTTCTCAACTGACATTACAAAGTACTTTTTATAAGTGACTAAAGAATTTCAGGATCCAATAGGTAAACAGTTAAATATTCTGAAAGAAACTGGTAGTAAGTATATGCTCGTTACCTTCGCCAGGCGTAGTCAATCTGTTAAAAATCTTTATTAAATACATTAGCCAATATAAAATAGCCTTGAAATCGAACAACTCTTCATTTGAAACTTAACATCAAAACATTTAGCAGCAATAACTTAATTAAATTATTAATGAAAGCTGAAACTTTTATGTGTCATCCATGGTTTGAATTTAGTAATACTTTTTTGGTTTTAAATTGCTTCCGTTTTGCGTTTTGATTAGTTCTTAGACTAATAAATTTGATCTCTTGAAGTAAAGCACCTTTTTTTTGAAATGAAGAAAAATTAGTATAAAAGTTATATGCTAAAATTGTAGCTAATTAAAAGATCTTTAGCTTTTGTATTCATAAATTTTTCACATAAATATGAGTAAAAAATATGAGTAAAAAAATGGAAAGATAAAGTTTTTGGTTTTTTTTTTATTTTTCTATTCTGCAAAAAAATTTTATTCACAAAATTTGGTGTAAAATTATCTTTTTATGTCCCAAACACACTGCACGTTTTTATGCTCTCGTAACATGATGCAAGACAGACTATAATAATTTTGTTCGCCTAACGGTTGTAAGGTTACCTAATTCCATTTATACGCTCTGAATATACTTTCCACATAAAAATGTTAAAGTTCCATCTAATTCATACACTTTTTAGCAAAAAAGCTAATTTCACAATATCAAATTTCGATAGCGAAAAAATATAATTTCCCCAGTAAATATGACTGATATTTAGCAACTTATTTTTCAGTCTGTGGGGTCTAGTATTGAATTTAGAGGAAATTTTTTGTGACGAGAACACGCCTTTATGCACAAAATTACTAAAATTTGGGTCCAACCCCCAATATACCGAATACAAATATTTTCGAACTTTCGATTGACTTTAAGCCGCAGCTGTCACTCATTGTGTAAGAAATCTGAATACAATTTAGGAAGAGCCTATTTCTTCCCTGCGATTGTAAATAATGGAGGCAATATTACCTTAAAACAAAAAAAATTTCTATCACTTCTTAGCTTATGTTCTTAGTTCATCCCCACTTGCTTGTTTCATTTTTGTTATTTGATCTTTCGAGTTCGTAGATGGGCGTAATCGGATCACTATCACGCCCACAAATCGCTACTAGCCCAAAACGTATAAACTGCCGTAACTAAGCACTGAATTAAGATATAAAGCTGTAGTTTTATTCAGATGATTGCAGTAGCAATGGGCACTTGTGGACTAAACATTTTGAAGAAGTTGGGGATGCCCTCACCCTCTAATCTATGTTGAATGTACATTTTTTCTAGACCACTAAATCTACAATAACCAAATTCATTCAGGATAAATTCCTTTAGGACCCCTACTACATTAAAATTGTTGAAATTAAATTTTGCCTCCGGATGGCATGAAAAGGCTTTGTTTTGGAACATGAGTAAAAATTGTACGATGATCGTGTCACCGTCTACTTTTAGATAAAATCACATATCTCGGGAACCGATTTCGACTAAATTTGGTACGTGAGATTCTCATATTCTTATGTCACAGCACGAAAATGGGCGAAATCGCAATACAATCACGCCTACTTCTCATATACTACAATTTTAATTCCACTTGAATTCTTTCAGTAACAAATCAAGAAGCAATTGATATAACGAGATAAAACTTTGGACTAATAATTTCCTTAAATTATGCCACCTTGGACTCAAACATTTCCCGAATCCAAACAAAACTGTTCAAGTTCTCAAATAACGGAAATGTAGATTCCAGTATCTATAGCTGACTTTTGACCAGAAATATCGGTCAGTGTTTGGGATAAACCCAACTCAGGTGTCTCTGTGTATAAAAAATTGGTTAAAACGGGTCAATACTTCCCTGAGTCCCCATGTACCCATTATAAAGGTTTTCGAACTTCTGGGTGACCTTATACCGCATATAGCGGCTAATATGTGAGTTCTCTAAGTGAAAATGATTGGTTTACTTATAACAGTCTATCTTTGTGCCACAAATGTACAAAGTTGGACGAAAACTTGTCCTAGACGCCATATAATTAATATCAGGATTTCCGAACATCCGGCTGACTTTAGTGTAAATGATTGGTGATAGTAGGCACATCATCCTTAATGATTCCTGGGTAGATAAAATCGGGTCAATACTACCCCCAATTTCCATATTTCCCTAAAGGAATTTCTCGAACTTTGATTTTTGCAATTTTCAAAAGCATAAATTGTTCGTTTTTACCTGAAACTCAATCTTTCCTTACTTGTTTCTTATAGTTATGTGTCATGTGTTATTTTAGAAACACGTTTTATGTGCCGCAAATGTGCGCCGGGACATGGCATTACTAGTTTGACTTTCGAAAATACATTTTTATCACTCATCGCACCTTATTTTTATATGCTTAACATATATTTTCATGCTTGCCTCTTACGCCACCAAATGGAATGCGCTTAAATTCGAATAAAGGAAGCGTTTGCTTCAGAGCAACGGAAACTGGCACCTTCGCCGTGATGGCTGATTTTGTCACTTCTGTTGATTATACGCCCCATAAGGGATGGTGTAAAAAGGAAAATTGCCTGTCAGATTTCCGGGCAATCATATGTATGCGCTAACACGCACACATACACCTGCTTACATAGACATTCATTTAGTTGCTTGTACATTGCCGGTGTATGTTATCAACTTTATCGTTGACTTTTTCGTGCCGGAAATTATTGCCACGGCTGGCTTGCATACACTTGTAACATTTTCGGGTGGCTGTCGTTGTTGCTGTTGTTCATATGCTACTACCACTTTGCTGTTCATTATACCTGTCTATCGAGCACGCGTCTCAGCATTACGGCAAGAACTTTTACCGTTACATGCTTGCAATATACAACTCACCTTTCGACTACACCCACAGCTATCGTTTATATGCGCAATAAAAATATTTTACACACACACTATTTAGACGAGAAAGCGCGCGAATGGCAACAGGAGTATATAACCATAAAGAAGGTAGGAAGCTGATGCTTGCAGGCAAACACGTGCTCTGGTGTGTTGTTATCGAAATTGCCCACGAATACTCGGCCCCAATGTGGCACGCACCTAAATCTCCGAACCGAATGTTTACTTTGGATAAAGTCGCGTGTGTAAAATGTTCATTTGCGAATGCCGAAATATTATCCGCGCCCAGTCGCCACTCAACTTCACTCTTCCAGCGTTCTACGCCTTGCGGAAGACACCATCTCCTCGTCTGGCATTATGAGCGCTTGCGCTGTGCGGTATCATTAGATGTTTATTGCCCTCAGACGCAACATCGCCAGCTGTAATTTGACTCCATTTAGATAAGCAAAGCACTTCGACAAACACACACACACACACATATATACACATGTGTAGTTGCGTTGCAAGTGTTGGGTGGCACGTAAAATTGGCAAGTTTAAGTACAATTTCTTCGGCACTACACTTTTAGCTGGCGGCAGCGATAAATTCAGTTGAAATACTGCCTTAACTCAAAGAACCGCAGTTTAATAAACTCAAACGCCGCACTCCGTTTGATAGTGCAAAGCGTGGCTCACCGTTCAATTACCAAGATTTATTTAACCTCGCTTTGTGTCAGAGACAATTCAATTATTTACACACACACTCACACACATGCTTGCATATGCGTGTGCCTCGTGTGCTCATATGCAAATGCAGGGCACTGCTCCCGAGCTCTCTACTTAACGAACTTAATTGAACTGTTCAGTGGCGGTTGAGCGTTTAATGAGCAAAATCTTTTGCACAGTCAAACTCTTTGAAAGCCTTCCTTACTCTAAAAGCGGCGCCTCACAAGCAGCATATTCACTCACACATACATATACATGCACACATTTGGTTTTACTTCGCATATTAATGCTGTAAGGCTGACAATGGAGTTGAGTGGTGCACAAACACTCAAGTGGAACAGCAGCTAAAGCTCTCAAGCCTAAAAGTATGCTTGCATTTGCACGTCGAAGGCAAAGCAACAGCATGTGATTGCATTGAATTGGTGGTAAAATGAGAGGAATTCATAATTATTTCATGCCTCCTTCAATGTGCTAATTGCTCTGGTATTGCTTAACTGGAAGTAAATTTGAGACATATGAATATTAAGTTGGCAAAGAAGTTTCCGATAAATTTGAATATTTCCCAAAAGCAGTTACTTATAACACACTTTCCTTCGAGTGAAAGAATTTAGAGCAATAATAACACTAACCCGCATCTTATTAAAAAAAAAAAGTCTTAACTGGCCGCTAAAATGGCTCTCCATTTGAATGTGGTTTCAATGCTAAATCCTCTTCAAGATTATCTTTCTCTTTTTAATTTTTTAAAAACAATTATATTTCTGAAAATGTACTTTCGAGTGGTTTCTCAAATTAGATCTTGTTACCGATATCAATGCTTTATCAAAAGCTATTAGCCTATAAACTACGTAGAACTTGTAGAGGCCCAGTTTCTTGAGTCATATTAAAAGGTTATCGTCACTTGTGAATTTCGCAAACTCAAGCTAATAAAAATAAAAAAAAAAA